>NW_022318745.1:12325-16639 GCF_002776525.5 Piliocolobus tephrosceles
AAAAAAAAAAAAAAAAAAAACCGGTATCATTGAGAAGGAACCAATAGAGAGAGACAGGGTAAGATGATGATAGAAGTTCTCATGCTGGTTATGGGCTCTATCTGGAACTAGGAGCTTGGTTTTTGGGCTTTAGGCTCTCTTTGAATTGAAGGTTGGGTTTCACTTGGGACCTGTCCCTGTCTGCCTAGGAATGTGTCTGTCTCCTGTCACCATCAACAGGGTCTCTGTCACACAGGCTGGAGTGCAGTGGTGTGATCACAGCTCACTGCAGCCTCAACCTCCCAGGCTCAAGTGATCCTCCCACCTCAGCCTCACATGTTAGCTGGGACTACAGGCACACACCACCACGCCCGGCTAGATTTTTGTATTTTTGTAGAGACAGGGGTTTCACCATGTTGCCCAGGCTGGTCTTGGACTCCTGGGCTCAAGCGATCCCCTGGCCTCGGCCTTGGCCTCCGAAAGTGCTGAGACTGCAGGCACAGCCTGATAGTTCCCTCCCCCACCGCCCCGACACTATTTCATCTGAGTAAGGATCAAAACCATTAACACACACATACAGTGTCATAATCAGTAGTTGAGTGCCAAGATCATTAGTTGATCTTTCCTTCTGGAATGCTTCCTGCCATTCTCTATTCCCTGTTTTCCAGAAGGAAAGATCAGCTAATCTGGAGACTGTGCAAATCTCCTGCCCACAGGAAAGGTAGACTTTCCTGCCGCCCTTACTGCCCTGTTTCAGTATTCCATAAGGACAAAGATAACGTGAGAATGAAGCCAGGATGCAGTTCATCACAGAAGCTGAATCTCAGCCAGGAGTAGCAAGAACCAAGAGAAGGACAGGGGACAGGCTGAGTCATCCTATTGCCCATGGAGATCTTTGTCCTCTTCCGGACAAAACAGGCTAAGCAGCCCACCAGTGAACACTGCCCTCTGATAGCCATTCACTTCTGGGCATAAGACGAGAAGTTCTCAGGACAGGATTTAGAAGACACACAGATGGACCTCATCAGGGTCATGGACTCAGGAGGCTGTCTCTGGAGAACTCGCAGATCACTATGGGAGCACTAACGGCTTCTAAGTGGGAAGTGGCTTTGCTGCGAGCTCTGTACTTCAGGATGTTGAATGTCCCAGGTTCTCCTACTAAAAGCTAAATCACCCCCGATTGTTGCAACACAAAAATGTCCTAAAAAATGTCCTTCTAAAGCTCCTTAGGGGCTATCCTAGATTGAGAACCATTGAGAATCACTGATGCCCTAGTACTAGAATTTCAAATACACAGCCTGTGCCTTAGACACCCAGGCTCTAGGTTACACAGCACAGACGCCACTAGCCCAGCACTGCACTCTTTTCAGTCAAGCCCAGATTCAACACAAAGCTATGCCAAGCCTATTGCTCCTGGAAGTTAGAATCCATCAACATAGTGGGTATTTGAAGGGACACCTTAGGGTCTTCTCTGATCATTCACTGAGGAATTTTTTTTTGTTTTTTGAGGTGGAGTCTTGCTCTGTTGCCCAGGCTGGAGTGCAGTGGCATGATCTCAACTCACTGCAAGCTCTGCCTCCCGGGTTCATGCCATTCTCCTGCCTCAGTCTCCCGAGTAACTGGGACTACAGGTGCCCGGCTAATTTTTATATTTTTTTTAGAGATGGGGTTTCACTGTGTTAGCCAGGATGGTCTCAATCTCCTGACCTGTGATCCACCCACCTCAGCCCCTCAAAGTGCTGGGATTACAGGCATGAGCCACTGTGCCTGGCCTTCCCTGAGGAATTAAATGAGCTCATAAATTAAACTGTCCTTTAAATGTATTGGTGAGCTTATTAATTCTTAGTGGAAATCTATAGCGAATTTTTTAGGAAAATAAAAATTCTTCCTGCAAACAAATTTCCAGCAAACAAATAATTAGCTGTCAGTCCATTCTTTCTAGCAAATATTTTTTCAATTGCCAAGATTTACCTCATTCCTACAGACATGGGATTATAATAAAGAAATTATGTACCAGACAAAAAGAAGTAATAGACATTTTGAGTTTCACCTCTTTTCCCCAAGTCTATGCAAACATGTAATATAATTAATGTGTAATTAACATGTATTATATTATATGTTTGTTTTATATTATTACTAATATAAAACCATATTTATTATTAATATTATAACACATGGTTTTATATTATTAATTATTAGCATAAAACTAATGCTAGAAACATCATGGATGGAAGTCCCTCTTGCTGTGGAAATCTATGTTGTAACTTTGTTGCTTTCTTTACAGACTACCTACAGTTCTACCAAAGTTATCTTCTTTTATTTATTTATTTATTTATTTATTTATTTATTTATTTGAGACAGAGTTTCATTCTTGTTGCCCAGGCTGGAGTGCAATGGCACAATCTCGGTTCTCTGCAACCTCCCCCTCCTGGGTTCAAACGATTCCCCTGCTTCAATCTCCCAAATACCTGGGATTACAGGCACTTATCACCATGCCCAGCTAATTTTTTGTATTTTTAGTAGAGATGGGGTTTCATCACATTGGTCAGGCTGGTCTTGAACTCCTGGCCTCAGGTGATCCACCCGCCTTAACCTCCCAAAGTGCTAGGATTACAGGCGTGAGCCACAATGCCCAGCCCAAAGTTATCTTTTTGATTGATCATCTTGAAGGTCTCTGTTTGAAAACTTTAAAAAAAATTTATGTAATTTCAGACTTACAGGCAATGTAAAAGATATCCTTCATAATATGTTAGCATTTTACTACTTTGGCTAATTTTTATTCTTTTTTCCCTCTCCATAAGTGTATTTATATGTACATATGTATGTACATACATACACATACATGTTTACATAATATTTTTTCTGAACAATTTGAGTCAATTGCAGCATGAGGCCCTTTTATCTCTAAATTCTTCAGTGTGCATTTTCTAACAAAAAAGAATATGAATGCTTTTTAAAATTAGGTTCACCAGCTGTAATTCAATTGATTCTATGCTGTGTCAAAATTATAATTCATATATGGCTCATGTTTAGTAATAGTAGTTATCATGCAATCCAGATATCAATAAGCATCAGTGGTCTAATTTCCATTATAATAAGACATTTTCTACTTTGCTTTCAAATACATTAGGGCTTCTAAACATATCCGCCTGTCCCTTGTTTTACCTGCTATGTTGGTCTGTTACTCTTCTTTGAGTAATTTGGAGTGGTACTACTGTGGCAATACGGACTCTATGAGTCTATTTCTTCAGTTACTTCTAATGGGAGCTGGAGGTTAGTTTTCAAGTAAGGCAATTTAAGGAAATTTGACATCAGAGCTATAATACTTCATAAGCTATTTAACTACCTAATATGCTTTTCAATAAGACTATATAACACCAATATGCTGGACGATTTTGTCTGTGGGGTGCTTTTCTTGGGAAACATAGTTTCTTCCATTAGCTCTAAGAAACAGAAGTTTCTGGCTAAGACATTGTTGAGTTCAGTCCTCCAAACTTGAGCACAGTAGAACCTTCAAAAGAAATATAAGTGGCAGGGGTACTGCCAAGAACACTTCTCTCCTCCTTCACACGACAGCCCAAGAGCCCAGGCCAGATCTGGAATATTCTGATCTTACTTGTCACAGGAGTAAAGCCCTTTAACTTTTACTCTTGGATGGCAGCCACTAATATAAAGACAAGCAGCTCATAAACCAAGCAATTACAAACTAGAGGAATAAGGGGGAGGGGTGACGGCTAAAGGGTGTAGCGTTTCTTTTCAGAGTTATGAAAATGTTCTAAAACTGGCTGTGCCGATGGAGACAGAACTCTGTGAATTGCTAAAACCGACCGAATCGCATACTTTAAATGATAGGACTGCATGGTATGTGTGTTGGGTTTTTTTGTTTTGTTTTGTTTTGTTTTTTGAGACGGAGTTTCGCTTTTGTTACCCGGGCTGGAGTGCAATGGCACGATCTTGGCTCACTGCCATCTCCGCCTCCCGGGTTCAAGCAATTCTCCCATCTCAGCCTCCTGAGAAGTTGGGATTATAGGCGCCTGCCACTACACCTGGCTAAGTTTTGTATTTTTAGTAGAGGTGAGGTGTCACCATGTTGGCCAGGCTGGTCTCAAACTCCTGACCTCAGATGATCCACCTGCCTTGGCCTCCCAAAATGCTGGGATTACAGGTGTGAGCTACCACGCCCAACCGTGTTGTTTCCTAATAAAGCTGCTAAAGAAAGTAGAGTAACATTTGGCCCATTTCATAATTCCTCAATGGAAAATCTATTTTAATATTGTAAATGTTACATAAGTAAGGTTTTTTTTTTTTTTTTTTTTTTTTTTTTTTTTTTTTTTT
>NW_022318745.1:16739-20850 GCF_002776525.5 Piliocolobus tephrosceles
TTTTTTTTTTTTTTTTTTTTTTTTTTTTTGAGATGGACTCTTGCTCTTGTTGCCCAGGCTGGAGTGCAGTGGTGCAATCTTGGCTTATTGCAACCTCCACCTCTTGGGTTCAAGTGATTCTCCTGCTTCAGCCTACTGAGTAGCTGGGATTACAGGCACCTGCCACCACACCCAGCTAATTTTTGTACTTTTAGTAGAGATGGGGTTTCACCATGTTGGCAAGGCTGGTTCTGAAAGCCTGACCTCACGTGATCCACCTGCCTCGGCCTCCCAAAGTGCTGGGATTACAGTGGAGAGCCACCTCGTCCGGCCAGGTAAGGATTTTTAATCCCTTGATTTCTTGTTTGTGATACACACTTAGGGAAGTCCCAAGGAGAAAAAGCAGCAACCACTTTAATGCTCAATTTCACAGGGAAATCCCTCTTTAAATGAACACAAAGAGACTTCTATACACTTGTAACGTAAAACTTGATGTCATTAAAACAAAATTACAGCTAAATCCTTTTTTCACATACGTTGCTAAAGGCTGGGAGACAACATTACTAACATATCTGTTAAGACAGAGAAACAAAGAGAGCGCAGGTCTTTCCAAATCTGCCTTTTTTTTTTCCCTCATAAGAAAGACATGAAATAAGACTGTAGAGAATTTAGGTGAAATTCAGAGGACACAGGGCACTGGCATTTTTAAAGCATGTTTTAAAGATTTAAAGGACCTTGTTAATTTAGAAATATCAATCTGGTTGAAGACATGAAATCATCATCTTTGATTTATAAAAATTACATTTTAATAACCATTTATGATAAACTTTAGAATACAACTGGTTAACAAGCTTAGGTGTTCTAAAAGTTTATTATAGATGAAGGTACCATTTGTTGAACCTTAAGGAACCTAGCATATCATACTGTTTTTTATTTTTCTGCTCATAATATTGCCTGTGGTATTATGCTTCAAATAAAGGAATTGGGATAGAGAAGGGGAAAGAGGGACCCTTCTGACTGGTGGAAACAACCTCTGCTATGTAGAACTTTGCCTAATCAACTCTTCTCAGCTACTGCTTACATTGATTTGTTCATTCTTACAACTTGTTTTGATCACCTGAATAGGTTTCAACACTTAAGGCCAGGCGTTGTGGCTCACACCTGTAATGCCAGCACTTTGGGAGGCTGAGGCGGGCAGATCACTTGAGGCCAGGAGTTCAAGACCAGCCTGGGCAACATGGTGAAACCCTGTCTCTACTAAAACTACAAAAATTAGCCAGGTGTGATGGCACATGCCTATAGTCCCTGCTACTTGGGAAGTTGAGGCATGAGAATCGCTTGAACCTGAGAGGCAGAGGTTGCAGTGAGCTGAGATTATGCCACTACACTCCAGCCTGGGCGACAGAGAGATATTCTGTCTCAAAATAAATAAATTAAAATAAAAAGAAGTAAATTTGGTTTTTTGTCTTTCACAGAGAGTTCTAGGCATTGACAGAATCATTCCATTTCACAGCCGTTCCGTGCCCCATCTGCACCTGTCCTACCTGGATATGAGGACACTGACTTGCCTTGAAAACTTCTGGGGGAGAGCTGACGCGAGCACAGCGTGGACCACCTCATTTCCAGGTACCATGAACTATTAAATTTCTTTTCTTTTCTTTTTCTTTTGTTTTTGATGGAGTCTCGTTCTGTCACCCAGGCTGGAGTGCAATGGCACGAGTTCAGCTCACTGCAACCTCCGCCTCCCAGGTTCAAGCAATTCTCTGCCTCAGCCTCCTAAGTAACTGAGATTACAGGTGCCCGCCACCATGCTTGGCTAATTTTTGTATTTTTAGTAGAGACGGGGTTTCACCATCTTGGCCAGGCTGGTCTTGAACTCCTGACCTCGTGATCCATCTGCCTCGGCCTCCCAAAGTGTTGGTATTACAGGTGTGAGTCATCGTGCCTGGCCTAATTTTCTTTTTGATATGAAATCTCTTCTGCCTCCTTGTAATTCTATACATTATTCTTACTTTTGGCCTCTGGAGCAACATAGAATAAACCTATATTCCAGCTGACAGTGTTGTCAGTTCTTGAGAATTGCCACATTTCCCTGTCTGGGTTTTCTTCACCAGGCCAAATCCCCGGAGTCTTTCAGACATCCACCCTCATCAGACTATGTCTTGGCCGATCATCTGTTCAATTCCTCAGATGTATTCCAATTCGGCAGCGGGCCTTTTTTACTGGATTTACTTTCTATTAAAAGAATACGTTGTTTGGTCTAATTTCTTTGGGGCATGACTTTTGCTTTTTCTTTCAGAGTAGAAAACAATCTGCCCTTCCATCAAATGTGTTTCTTCCCCTGGAAGGTCTCCACAGCTCAGTCAGGATGAAGTGAGCCGGGACCAATGATCGTTCCCTGTGCTGGTGTTACAGTTACAAAGACCAGGCGATGTTTCCATCATTTCACAGGGAAAACTAGGGGGAATTGGTTTATAGTGGTGCAGACATTTTACTGCATGTGCGCCTTGACCAGTGGAAATAGTAATTCACCAAACACGTGTGAGTGCCTGCTTGGGGAAGTTGGTCATGATATATAGTCTGCACGGGCTGTTCTCAGCCCAGCAGGAAGCTACAAGATGTTAAATGTAAAGCCCTAACTCTAGGAAGCATCAGGAGGCCTGGGGCAGCCTCCGGAGGCAGCAGGAGTGGATGGACAGAGAAGAGATGGGGATATGGTCAGAACTCACTGCCCTTGGAGAACGTTAAATGGAGAAAAGAGATGAGGGAAGGTCGATTTTATGTTCCCTTTCTCACCCACCACACCCAGCCTCTGGCAAAACCTCAGGAGGCCTAAAATTAAAGGGCAAGGAGGGGAAGAAAGGTGAGGATTAAAAATACATAGAGAGAGACGGAAGGGAATTGAAGCTAATTCTTGGAGGAGGCAGGAAGGGCTGCAACGGAGACTGTAAGATGGAGGTTAGGAAGAGAGTTCCGCTCAAGGAAATTCAGACAACACAATAGGCATCTACCCAGACATGGTTAGTCACTTAGGAATGGCCTTACCTTTAGGAAGTGCAACTAAAAGCTTAGTATGAATTCCTCTTTTGTGGTTAGTGAGCTGTTCTTTATCTTCAAATGAGAACTCCTTCTGAAAGTGAAACATTTCTCCATTAATAGTTAAGTCCATTTAAATCAAGATATGATATTAAGTAGAAAAATACAGAACATAAAATTTATGCCACTGTCGATCGCAAGTAAAACGTTTTACACTGGGGAGTAAATTGGTAGCTTTTTTATTTACTTAATTTCTGTAAATATTGTGATTTTTTGTGCTGTAATTACAGCAGGATGGGCGGGTGGTGTGGTGTGTGGGGGTAAAACATTGCTGAACTGGAAGTTGTAGGCTTTAGCTCGGACTGACCCCCTCTTCTTGACCTAGGAATAGCTGTGCAAGCTTGGATTCATTACTCAATCTCTCTGTGCTACAATTTCTTCTTCAGAAAATCAACAACTTGTCTAGGTGATCTACACGCTGTCCTGTAGTGTTAAAATTATATTAAAGAAACGGATGCCTTCAAACAACCAAGACATCAAAGCAGGTCAAAAGTTTGGAAAGCCTCATGTAGATTAGTGTTGGAATAAAAGAGGAAATGAAAGAGGAGAATAATAAAGGAAGTGAGCCCTTACTGTGGACTTTCCCCCATGTTAAGCACATGGTATCTCCTTAATTATCTCCCCAAGACCCTACCAGGTATGAACTACTCAGCGGGGTGCTGATAAAGGTACAAAGGGCCCTGCCCTCTTGCCCCGCCCACCCAGGCCCTCCATCTGGCCCTGCAAAAAGCACCTGCCTTGTAGTATTGACTGGTGGTGTCAACACTCCTACCATGGCGGATCTCAGGCTCCCACAGGACTCACTGAACTCAAAGTTGGGAGAGAGGCACGCACATCAGGCTGCAGCACAACACCGGAACTAGTACCATCCTCAGTTTACAGATCCGGAAATTGTTACGTAATTTGCCCAAAGACTCATATTTGACAAGAAGAGGAGATGAGATTCAAATCCATCTCCTAGTTTAATACCAGCCACAGTCACCCCAAGACTGCTGTGTACACAACTCCATCGTCTTTGATGTGCCCGGAGCAGGCA
>NW_022318746.1:0-4111 GCF_002776525.5 Piliocolobus tephrosceles
TGCCTGCTCCGGGCACATCAAAGACGATGGAGTTGTGTACACAGCAGTCTTGGGGTGACTGTGGCTGGTATTAAACTAGGAGATGGATTTGAATCTCATCTCCTCTTCTTGTCAAATATGAGTCTTTGGGCAAATTACGTAACAATTTCCGGATCTGTAAACTGAGGATGGTACTAGTTCCGGTGTTGTGCTGCAGCCTGATGTGCGTGCCTCTCTCCCAACTTTGAGTTCAGTGAGTCCTGTGGGAGCCTGAGATCCGCCATGGTAGGAGTGTTGACACCACCAGTCAATACTACAAGGCAGGTGCTTTTTGCAGGGCCAGATGGAGGGCCTGGGTGGGCGGGGCAAGAGGGCAGGGCCCTTTGTACCTTTATCAGCACCCCGCTGAGTAGTTCATACCTGGTAGGGTCTTGGGGAGATAATTAAGGAGATACCATGTGCTTAACATGGGGGAAAGTCCACAGTAAGGGCTCACTTCCTTTATTATTCTCCTCTTTCATTTCCTCTTTTATTCCAACACTAATCTACATGAGGCTTTCCAAACTTTTGACCTGCTTTGATGTCTTGGTTGTTTGAAGGCATCCGTTTCTTTAATATAATTTTAACACTACAGGACAGCGTGTAGATCACCTAGACAAGTTGTTGATTTTCTGAAGAAGAAATTGTAGCACAGAGAGATTGAGTAATGAATCCAAGCTTGCACAGCTATTCCTAGGTCAAGAAGAGGGGGTCAGTCCGAGCTAAAGCCTACAACTTCCAGTTCAGCAATGTTTTACCCCCACACACCACACCACCCGCCCATCCTGCTGTAATTACAGCACAAAAAATCACAATATTTACAGAAATTAAGTAAATAAAAAAGCTACCAATTTACTCCCCAGTGTAAAACGTTTTACTTGCGATCGACAGTGGCATAAATTTTATGTTCTGTATTTTTCTACTTAATATCATATCTTGATTTAAATGGACTTAACTATTAATGGAGAAATGTTTCACTTTCAGAAGGAGTTCTCATTTGAAGATAAAGAACAGCTCACTAACCACAAAAGAGGAATTCATACTAAGCTTTTAGTTGCACTTCCTAAAGGTAAGGCCATTCCTAAGTGACTAACCATGTCTGGGTAGATGCCTATTGTGTTGTCTGAATTTCCTTGAGCGGAACTCTCTTCCTAACCTCCATCTTACAGTCTCCGTTGCAGCCCTTCCTGCCTCCTCCAAGAATTAGCTTCAATTCCCTTCCGTCTCTCTCTATGTATTTTTAATCCTCACCTTTCTTCCCCTCCTTGCCCTTTAATTTTAGGCCTCCTGAGGTTTTGCCAGAGGCTGGGTGTGGTGGGTGAGAAAGGGAACATAAAATCGACCTTCCCTCATCTCTTTTCTCCATTTAACGTTCTCCAAGGGCAGTGAGTTCTGACCATATCCCCATCTCTTCTCTGTCCATCCACTCCTGCTGCCTCCGGAGGCTGCCCCAGGCCTCCTGATGCTTCCTAGAGTTAGGGCTTTACATTTAACATCTTGTAGCTTCCTGCTGGGCTGAGAACAGCCCGTGCAGACTATATATCATGACCAACTTCCCCAAGCAGGCACTCACACGTGTTTGGTGAATTACTATTTCCACTGGTCAAGGCGCACATGCAGTAAAATGTCTGCACCACTATAAACCAATTCCCCCTAGTTTTCCCTGTGAAATGATGGAAACATCGCCTGGTCTTTGTAACTGTAACACCAGCACAGGGAACGATCATTGGTCCCGGCTCACTTCATCCTGACTGAGCTGTGGAGACCTTCCAGGGGAAGAAACACATTTGATGGAAGGGCAGATTGTTTTCTACTCTGAAAGAAAAAGCAAAAGTCATGCCCCAAAGAAATTAGACCAAACAACGTATTCTTTTAATAGAAAGTAAATCCAGTAAAAAAGGCCCGCTGCCGAATTGGAATACATCTGAGGAATTGAACAGATGATCGGCCAAGACATAGTCTGATGAGGGTGGATGTCTGAAAGACTCCGGGGATTTGGCCTGGTGAAGAAAACCCAGACAGGGAAATGTGGCAATTCTCAAGAACTGACAACACTGTCAGCTGGAATATAGGTTTATTCTATGTTGCTCCAGAGGCCAAAAGTAAGAATAATGTATAGAATTACAAGGAGGCAGAAGAGATTTCATATCAAAAAGAAAATTAGGCCAGGCACGATGACTCACACCTGTAATACCAACACTTTGGGAGGCCGAGGCAGATGGATCACGAGGTCAGGAGTTCAAGACCAGCCTGGCCAAGATGGTGAAACCCCGTCTCTACTAAAAATACAAAAATTAGCCAAGCATGGTGGCGGGCACCTGTAATCTCAGTTACTTAGGAGGCTGAGGCAGAGAATTGCTTGAACCTGGGAGGCGGAGGTTGCAGTGAGCTGAACTCGTGCCATTGCACTCCAGCCTGGGTGACAGAACGAGACTCCATCAAAAACAAAAGAAAAAGAAAAGAAAAGAAATTTAATAGTTCATGGTACCTGGAAATGAGGTGGTCCACGCTGTGCTCGCGTCAGCTCTCCCCCAGAAGTTTTCAAGGCAAGTCAGTGTCCTCATATCCAGGTAGGACAGGTGCAGATGGGGCACGGAACGGCTGTGAAATGGAATGATTCTGTCAATGCCTAGAACTCTCTGTGAAAGACAAAAAACCAAATTTACTTCTTTTTATTTTAATTTATTTATTTTGAGACAGAATATCTCTCTGTCGCCCAGGCTGGAGTGTAGTGGCATAATCTCAGCTCACTGCAACCTCTGCCTCTCAGGTTCAAGCGATTCTCATGCCTCAACTTCCCAAGTAGCAGGGACTATAGGCATGTGCCATCACACCTGGCTAATTTTTGTAGTTTTAGTAGAGACAGGGTTTCACCATGTTGCCCAGGCTGGTCTTGAACTCCTGGCCTCAAGTGATCTGCCCGCCTCAGCCTCCCAAAGTGCTGGCATTACAGGTGTGAGCCACAACGCCTGGCCTTAAGTGTTGAAACCTATTCAGGTGATCAAAACAAGTTGTAAGAATGAACAAATCAATGTAAGCAGTAGCTGAGAAGAGTTGATTAGGCAAAGTTCTACATAGCAGAGGTTGTTTCCACCAGTCAGAAGGGTCCCTCTTTCCCCTTCTCTATCCCAATTCCTTTATTTGAAGCATAATACCACAGGCAATATTATGAGCAGAAAAATAAAAAACAGTATGATATGCTAGGTTCCTTAAGGTTCAACAAATGGTACCTTCATCTATAATAAACTTTTAGAACACCTAAGCTTGTTAACCAGTTGTATTCTAAAGTTTATCATAAATGGTTATTAAAATGTAATTTTTATAAATCAAAGATGATGATTTCATGTCTTCAACCAGATTGATATTTCTAAATTAACAAGGTCCTTTAAATCTTTAAAACATGCTTTAAAAATGCCAGTGCCCTGTGTCCTCTGAATTTCACCTAAATTCTCTACAGTCTTATTTCATGTCTTTCTTATGAGGGAAAAAAAAAAGGCAGATTTGGAAAGACCTGCGCTCTCTTTGTTTCTCTGTCTTAACAGATATGTTAGTAATGTTGTCTCCCAGCCTTTAGCAACGTATGTGAAAAAAGGATTTAGCTGTAATTTTGTTTTAATGACATCAAGTTTTACGTTACAAGTGTATAGAAGTCTCTTTGTGTTCATTTAAAGAGGGATTTCCCTGTGAAATTGAGCATTAAAGTGGTTGCTGCTTTTTCTCCTTGGGACTTCCCTAAGTGTGTATCACAAACAAGAAATCAAGGGATTAAAAATCCTTACCTGGCCGGACGAGGTGGCTCTCCACTGTAATCCCAGCACTTTGGGAGGCCGAGGCAGGTGGATCACGTGAGGTCAGGCTTTCAGAACCAGCCTTGCCAACATGGTGAAACCCCATCTCTACTAAAAGTACAAAAATTAGCTGGGTGTGGTGGCAGGTGCCTGTAATCCCAGCTACTCAGTAGGCTGAAGCAGGAGAATCACTTGAACCCAAGAGGTGGAGGTTGCAATAAGCCAAGATTGCACCACTGCACTCCAGCCTGGGCAACAAGAGCAAGAGTCCATCTCAAAAAAAAAAAAAAAAAAAAAAAAAAAAA
>NW_022318746.1:4211-8525 GCF_002776525.5 Piliocolobus tephrosceles
AAAAAAAAAAAAAAAAAAAAAAAAAAAAAAAAAAAAAAACCTTACTTATGTAACATTTACAATATTAAAATAGATTTTCCATTGAGGAATTATGAAATGGGCCAAATGTTACTCTACTTTCTTTAGCAGCTTTATTAGGAAACAACACGGTTGGGCGTGGTAGCTCACACCTGTAATCCCAGCATTTTGGGAGGCCAAGGCAGGTGGATCATCTGAGGTCAGGAGTTTGAGACCAGCCTGGCCAACATGGTGACACCTCACCTCTACTAAAAATACAAAACTTAGCCAGGTGTAGTGGCAGGCGCCTATAATCCCAACTTCTCAGGAGGCTGAGATGGGAGAATTGCTTGAACCCGGGAGGCGGAGATGGCAGTGAGCCAAGATCGTGCCATTGCACTCCAGCCCGGGTAACAAAAGCGAAACTCCGTCTCAAAAAACAAAACAAAACAAAACAAAAAAACCCAACACACATACCATGCAGTCCTATCATTTAAAGTATGCGATTCGGTCGGTTTTAGCAATTCACAGAGTTCTGTCTCCATCGGCACAGCCAGTTTTAGAACATTTTCATAACTCTGAAAAGAAACGCTACACCCTTTAGCCGTCACCCCTCCCCCTTATTCCTCTAGTTTGTAATTGCTTGGTTTATGAGCTGCTTGTCTTTATATTAGTGGCTGCCATCCAAGAGTAAAAGTTAAAGGGCTTTACTCCTGTGACAAGTAAGATCAGAATATTCCAGATCTGGCCTGGGCTCTTGGGCTGTCGTGTGAAGGAGGAGAGAAGTGTTCTTGGCAGTACCCCTGCCACTTATATTTCTTTTGAAGGTTCTACTGTGCTCAAGTTTGGAGGACTGAACTCAACAATGTCTTAGCCAGAAACTTCTGTTTCTTAGAGCTAATGGAAGAAACTATGTTTCCCAAGAAAAGCACCCCACAGACAAAATCGTCCAGCATATTGGTGTTATATAGTCTTATTGAAAAGCATATTAGGTAGTTAAATAGCTTATGAAGTATTATAGCTCTGATGTCAAATTTCCTTAAATTGCCTTACTTGAAAACTAACCTCCAGCTCCCATTAGAAGTAACTGAAGAAATAGACTCATAGAGTCCGTATTGCCACAGTAGTACCACTCCAAATTACTCAAAGAAGAGTAACAGACCAACATAGCAGGTAAAACAAGGGACAGGCGGATATGTTTAGAAGCCCTAATGTATTTGAAAGCAAAGTAGAAAATGTCTTATTATAATGGAAATTAGACCACTGATGCTTATTGATATCTGGATTGCATGATAACTACTATTACTAAACATGAGCCATATATGAATTATAATTTTGACACAGCATAGAATCAATTGAATTACAGCTGGTGAACCTAATTTTAAAAAGCATTCATATTCTTTTTTGTTAGAAAATGCACACTGAAGAATTTAGAGATAAAAGGGCCTCATGCTGCAATTGACTCAAATTGTTCAGAAAAAATATTATGTAAACATGTATGTGTATGTATGTACATACATATGTACATATAAATACACTTATGGAGAGGGAAAAAAGAATAAAAATTAGCCAAAGTAGTAAAATGCTAACATATTATGAAGGATATCTTTTACATTGCCTGTAAGTCTGAAATTACATAAATTTTTTTTAAAGTTTTCAAACAGAGACCTTCAAGATGATCAATCAAAAAGATAACTTTGGGCTGGGCATTGTGGCTCACGCCTGTAATCCTAGCACTTTGGGAGGTTAAGGCGGGTGGATCACCTGAGGCCAGGAGTTCAAGACCAGCCTGACCAATGTGATGAAACCCCATCTCTACTAAAAATACAAAAAATTAGCTGGGCATGGTGATAAGTGCCTGTAATCCCAGGTATTTGGGAGATTGAAGCAGGGGAATCGTTTGAACCCAGGAGGGGGAGGTTGCAGAGAACCGAGATTGTGCCATTGCACTCCAGCCTGGGCAACAAGAATGAAACTCTGTCTCAAATAAATAAATAAATAAATAAATAAATAAATAAATAAAAGAAGATAACTTTGGTAGAACTGTAGGTAGTCTGTAAAGAAAGCAACAAAGTTACAACATAGATTTCCACAGCAAGAGGGACTTCCATCCATGATGTTTCTAGCATTAGTTTTATGCTAATAATTAATAATATAAAACCATGTGTTATAATATTAATAATAAATATGGTTTTATATTAGTAATAATATAAAACAAACATATAATATAATACATGTTAATTACACATTAATTATATTACATGTTTGCATAGACTTGGGGAAAAGAGGTGAAACTCAAAATGTCTATTACTTCTTTTTGTCTGGTACATAATTTCTTTATTATAATCCCATGTCTGTAGGAATGAGGTAAATCTTGGCAATTGAAAAAATATTTGCTAGAAAGAATGGACTGACAGCTAATTATTTGTTTGCTGGAAATTTGTTTGCAGGAAGAATTTTTATTTTCCTAAAAAATTCGCTATAGATTTCCACTAAGAATTAATAAGCTCACCAATACATTTAAAGGACAGTTTAATTTATGAGCTCATTTAATTCCTCAGGGAAGGCCAGGCACAGTGGCTCATGCCTGTAATCCCAGCACTTTGAGGGGCTGAGGTGGGTGGATCACAGGTCAGGAGATTGAGACCATCCTGGCTAACACAGTGAAACCCCATCTCTAAAAAAAATATAAAAATTAGCCGGGCACCTGTAGTCCCAGTTACTCGGGAGACTGAGGCAGGAGAATGGCATGAACCCGGGAGGCAGAGCTTGCAGTGAGTTGAGATCATGCCACTGCACTCCAGCCTGGGCAACAGAGCAAGACTCCACCTCAAAAAACAAAAAAAAATTCCTCAGTGAATGATCAGAGAAGACCCTAAGGTGTCCCTTCAAATACCCACTATGTTGATGGATTCTAACTTCCAGGAGCAATAGGCTTGGCATAGCTTTGTGTTGAATCTGGGCTTGACTGAAAAGAGTGCAGTGCTGGGCTAGTGGCGTCTGTGCTGTGTAACCTAGAGCCTGGGTGTCTAAGGCACAGGCTGTGTATTTGAAATTCTAGTACTAGGGCATCAGTGATTCTCAATGGTTCTCAATCTAGGATAGCCCCTAAGGAGCTTTAGAAGGACATTTTTTAGGACATTTTTGTGTTGCAACAATCGGGGGTGATTTAGCTTTTAGTAGGAGAACCTGGGACATTCAACATCCTGAAGTACAGAGCTCGCAGCAAAGCCACTTCCCACTTAGAAGCCGTTAGTGCTCCCATAGTGATCTGCGAGTTCTCCAGAGACAGCCTCCTGAGTCCATGACCCTGATGAGGTCCATCTGTGTGTCTTCTAAATCCTGTCCTGAGAACTTCTCGTCTTATGCCCAGAAGTGAATGGCTATCAGAGGGCAGTGTTCACTGGTGGGCTGCTTAGCCTGTTTTGTCCGGAAGAGGACAAAGATCTCCATGGGCAATAGGATGACTCAGCCTGTCCCCTGTCCTTCTCTTGGTTCTTGCTACTCCTGGCTGAGATTCAGCTTCTGTGATGAACTGCATCCTGGCTTCATTCTCACGTTATCTTTGTCCTTATGGAATACTGAAACAGGGCAGTAAGGGCGGCAGGAAAGTCTACCTTTCCTGTGGGCAGGAGATTTGCACAGTCTCCAGATTAGCTGATCTTTCCTTCTGGAAAACAGGGAATAGAGAATGGCAGGAAGCATTCCAGAAGGAAAGATCAACTAATGATCTTGGCACTCAACTACTGATTATGACACTGTATGTGTGTGTTAATGGTTTTGATCCTTACTCAGATGAAATAGTGTCGGGGCGGTGGGGGAGGGAACTATCAGGCTGTGCCTGCAGTCTCAGCACTTTCGGAGGCCAAGGCCGAGGCCAGGGGATCGCTTGAGCCCAGGAGTCCAAGACCAGCCTGGGCAACATGGTGAAACCCCTGTCTCTACAAAAATACAAAAATCTAGCCGGGCGTGGTGGTGTGTGCCTGTAGTCCCAGCTAACATGTGAGGCTGAGGTGGGAGGATCACTTGAGCCTGGGAGGTTGAGGCTGCAGTGAGCTGTGATCACACCACTGCACTCCAGCCTGTGTGACAGAGACCCTGTTGATGGTGACAGGAGACAGACACATTCCTAGGCAGACAGGGACAGGTCCCAAGTGAAACCCAACCTTCAATTCAAAGAGAGCCTAAAGCCCAAAAACCAAGCTCCTAGTTCCAGATAGAGCCCATAACCAGCATGAGAACTTCTATCATCATCTTACCCTGTCTCTCTCTATTGGTTCCTTCTCAATGATACCGGTTTTTTTTTTTTTTTTTTTT
>NW_022318746.1:8625-20850 GCF_002776525.5 Piliocolobus tephrosceles
TTTGTCACCAGGCTACAGTGCAGTGGCATGATCTTGGCTCACTGCAACCTCCACTTCCCAGGTTCAAGTGATTCTCCAGCCTCAGCCTCCCGAGTAGCTGGGACTACAGGCACGAGCCACCACGCCCAGCTAATTTTTGTATTTTTAGTAGAGACAGGGTTTTACTGTGTTGGTCAGGATGGTCTCGATTTCTTGGCCTCATGATCTGCCTGCCTCAGCCTCCCAAAGTGGATGATGCCTTTTAACCAGTCAAATGGTTACTTTTACCAAAACCTGCCTATGGACCAGTCAGCATGCACTACCCCATTCTAAGCCCATAAAAGCCTCCAACCTCAGCCTCACAGAGGGCCACCTGCTCATGGGCCCCTCTTGCAGCTGCGTGCTGCCCACTCTAGGGTCCCCTCTCCGCTGAGAGCTTTCCTTCTGTCACTCAATAAAATTCTTCTCTGCCCTACTGACTCTCCAGTGCTGCCCATCTTATTCTTCTTGGTCACAGGACAAGAACCCTGAACTCGCCGAGCTGTGGGCAGCGGGTAGATAAGAGCTGTAAGTGTCCCTGCTTGCCAAGCTATGGGCAACAGGAGTGAAAGAGCTGTAGAATGCCCCTGCTCCCTGAACTGTGGGAGTGAAAAAAGCTGCTGAGTGTCATACCCTTTTGCTCGCCAAGCTGCAAGTGGCTGGAATAAAAGGGCTTATGGCAAAGCTCCCGCTCACTGAGCTATGGGAGTGAAGAGCTGCATTTCTTGGGAGTTCAGACGTTGGGACTCCCCAGTCAAGAGCTGCAACATCCCTTGGATCTCCATGGTTGCTGGCATCTCCAAGTTTTTTGGTGCCACTGTGTTCCCCTTGTCTAGACGGTGGCACCCAACACAGAAGCTGATTGTTGCACACCTGGTCCAGCTGTGGACTGAGGGTGGAGCCTTAGCAGGCACAGGATCTGGGTTGGGAGAACCACGGAGTACAAGCCTGCTGGCCGAGTGGGCAGAGCGAGCCTGTAGGCCCAAGCAAGGCCCTGGGCACAGGTCACCACAACTGCAGAGATTTCAGGCTGGGGAAGTGGCACCGAGGGACTCCTGTAACACTGTAACGCTCCCTCCCACCAAGCAAGCAGGGAGAAAAAAGCCACTGTGCACTGTTTCCTCCCGCTCACCGAACTACAAAAGCCATAACACTGTAAAAAAAAAAAAAAAAAAAAAAAAGAAAGAAAAAAGAAAAAAGAAAAGAAAAGAAAAGGAAATGAAGGAAATGTGATAATGCTACTTAGGACCCTACTAACATTTTCTATTTCTCAATTAGGGTTTGAGGCATGGGTTCAAGTCGTACCTTTTAGGCGCCCCTGGAATTTGGTTTCGATAGCTTCTTGAGTGGCCTTTTGAAAAATTTGGCTCCACTCTCCTCTTTGGGGTTTAAATAACTGATTAAAATGCTTCGCTTTTTGTCATCTTTAAAAATATTTTCAAAATATGTCCTACCAACCATTAAAGTTTTATCACCATAGTCTCACTAGGGCTAATTTGTTAATGGGGAAGCTGTTGTTATTGGCCAAGCCTCCTCTCCCCAGGCTGCATGGCAGGGTGACCCATTCTCACTATACCCCTGTCTTCCAAATAGCAACGTAATTACCTTTATAAGACAAGCGATTCTGCTTCCAGCTACTTTGATTCCTGCAGAGACCAACTGAGAGACTTTTTTGAAGTCACAGACAGAGAGACTTTGTCTTTTTGAAGCCAGCTACCCTAACAAAAGCCAATTCAACTAGTTTTAAGGTGGCTATCACATAAAAATAAATGAGGAAAAACAAGGCTTACATCTCTGAACACAGTCAAAGGACAATACAAGGCTGGACGCAGTGGCTCATGCCTGTAATCCAAGCACTTTGGGAGGCCAAGGCAGGCAGACCACCTGAGGTCAGGAGTTTGAGACCAGCCTGGCCAATATGGCAAAACCCCATCTCTATTAAAAATACGAAAATTAGCTGGGCATGGTCGTGGGCACCTGTAATCCCAGCTACTCGAGGGGCTGAGGCAGGAGAATCGCTTGAACCTGGGAGGCACAGGTTGCAGTGAGCCGAGACCACGCCACTGTACTCCAGCCTGGGCAACAGAGTGAGACTCTGTCTTAAAAAAAAAAAAAAAAAGGGCAATATAAAAGCTATGTGTGTGTGTGCATGTATGTGCGTGTGTGTGCGTGTGTGTGTAGTTTTGACTCCTAAAAATTACCACTTTGAGAAAAGAAAACGGAAATTG
The DNA here is from genome assembly GCF_002776525.5 of Piliocolobus tephrosceles. NCBI lineage: Eukaryota > Metazoa > Chordata > Mammalia > Primates > Cercopithecidae > Piliocolobus > Piliocolobus tephrosceles. The sequence continues at coordinate 10,872 of NW_022318746.1, forward strand.
AAGCAGTCGAAAATCAAATTCCTTTGAGTTTCTCCTGTGACTCAACCTTTCAAAACTTCTCATCGGCCCTGGCCCCAGGCTGTCCAGCCACCTCCCTTTCTTTCTCCCATCCCTTCCTGAGTCCTTCATAAGAGCCTCTATGAATTTAAGCGATTGAGGAGCAGGCAAGAAGAGAGAACTGTGGCCATTTCTCCAAAGAAACAGTTGTCTATCATCTCAGTAATATGCTGGTAGTCAGTGTCATGTGAGAACCTCCCATCCTCAGCACGTCGTTTGTTCTGTTTCTCCAATGCTGCCAGAAGCATTGGGGTCATTACCTTGCCCATGATCCACCTAAATTATAGCAAGGAAACCACTGTTAACATTTCCTTCCAGCAAAAGCCTGTGCAGGGAGGCGGAGGACCTGTGTTCATCTAAACTGTAGCTAATTGAAGCAGCCACTTTAGGCACTGTGGGAAACAATCAGATAGTTACAGCCATTGACAGATTCCACGAGAGGGAGGAGGAGGAGCGGCTCTGAGTTCATGCTTGTAGCTTGCCGATGGCCCTGTGGGTTCACATTCCTAGTCTACACTTCTGTAAATGATTTCCATAATAGAAGCTTAGAATACTTTGTTAAATCAAACAAAAGTTAGTAACAGTTATTGAGATTTCTGCCTAAATACTTTCCTAGAGAGACCTTGCTCGTCAGGTCTCCCTGGATTCCCCTAGATGAAACAGAACCTTCTCCCTTACCCTGTATGATTTTAGTTCCTTGCCAACCTATATATGTGACATTTACATGAGTCACCTATATAGGTGTTGCAATGTATATACAACAAAACATTCTATTTAAATTATTTTAATGTATGCAATTTTAAATATATTACGTATTTATTTCATATTAAACAATAGTTTGAGGATCTGACTTAAAACATGTCTTAGCTTTGCCTTGATAACTTAGTCAATGAGTATCAAATACTCAACTTGATCTTAGGGGAGGATAATGCATCCGTGTGAGTGTGTGTGTGTGAACTCTTCTTCATTTGGCATCTGCCTTCCCTCCTGAAAAACAGTCTCCAAGAAAGCAGGAACTTGGTCAGTTTTGCATATCACTGTTACATAGGAACCAAGAACTGAAATTTGCAGTTCAATAAAGATGTTGCATGAGTGAATAAAATGAGCATATAACTACTAATACTATATCTTGTTTGGTTTTGTTTCGGTTGTGAATTAAGACAAATTTTTGAACCAAAGAGAAAAGAATTTTTAGAAATAAGAAGTTAAGTTTTTTTTTTTTTTTTTTTTTTTTTTTTTTGAGATGGAGTTTTCTGTAGCCCAGGCTGGAGTGCAATGGTGCCATCTTGGCTCACTGCAACCTTCACCTCCCAGGTTCAAGTGATTCTCCTGCCTCAGCCTTCCAAGTAGCTGAGATTATAGGCACACACCACCATGCCTGGCTCATTTTTGTATTTTTAGTAGAGATGAGGTTTCACCATGTTGGCCAGGCTGGTCTCAAACTCCTGACCTCAGGTGATCCACCTGCCTCGGCCTCCCAAAGTGCTGGAATTACAGGTGTGAGCCACCGCACCCAGGTGAAGAAGGTAAGATCTTTATAGTACGGAGTTATTAGAAGAGCTTGGCAAAGCAGTATTCCATTTTCCTTTAGACTCGACCGCTGTTGCTCACTCCGTCTCTTGTGTATCTCACAGAAAAGAAAGAATTGCCAGGTGCCTGGAAGGGATTGAAAATGACACCCAGCCCATCCTCTTGCAGAGCTGCACAGGGTTGGTGACTCACCACCTGCTGGAGGAAGACACCCCTCGATACATGTGAGCCAGCGACCCTGCCAGACCCCACATCGGTGAGCGTAGAGCTGGGTGGCCCATTTTCCAGCAGGCTGCCTGGCTGGTTACATGTCGCCTTTTCCACCCAGTGGTATCAGAACATGAGCTATTCCACAGAAGTGAATTGTGTGGATATAATTTGTTTTTAAGACAAGGTTTCACTCTGTCACAGAGGCTGGAATGCAGTGGCACAATCATAGCTCGCTGCAGCCTTGACACTTGGGCTTAAGCTCCAGGGTTCTCCCACTCCAGCCTCCTGAGTAGCTGGGACTACAGGTGTGCATCACCATGCCTGGCTAATTTTTTTAACTTTTTTGTAGAGGTAGAGTCTCACTATGTTGCACAGGCTGGTCTTGAACTCCTGGCTTTAAGTGAGCCTCCCACCGTGGCCTTCCGAAGTGCTGGGAATACAGGTGCAAGTCGCTTCACCTGGCCTAATTTTTTATTAAATGTATTTGGTTTTTGTTTATTTATTATTACTATTATTTTAGAGACAGAGTGTCACTCTGTCACCTAGGCTGGAGTGCAGCGGCCTGATCACAGCTCACCGAAGCCTCAACCTCCCAGGCTCAAATGATCCTCCCACCTCAGCCTCCTGAGTACTTGGGACTACCAGCGTATGCCACCTTGCCCAACTATTAAAAATATTTGTTAAAAACAGCAACAACATGTATGTCCTCTCTGGCCCGCCTCACAGATATGGCCTTCCATATCACAGCAGTATGAAATGATTCCTCTCGGCACATTGTTGGGTAACTGAGGGCCAGTCATTTTCCTCCCTTGACTGGGGCCCTCAAAGGCAGTAACTTTTTCTGCACCCTCAGGGCCCAGCATAGGATCCGTGCTCTGAGACAGGGGCCTCTCAAGGTTCTTAGCCAGCACAGGGAGCAGCTGCTCTCAGCAGGGAGCATTAGAGGCAAAGCTGCACCTTGAATGATTATGGTTCTTACTCTGGATACGCAACAAAACATTCTATTTAAGTTATTTAATGTAGGTAATTTTAAATAAATTGCGTACTTCTTTCATCTTAAACAGTATGTTGAGGGCGCATGACTCAGCTTTTCCCTAATCACGCAGTCACTCTTGTCATCAAATATTCAAGTTGACCTTAGGAGAGGAGGATGCACACAGGGCTGCTCTTCCCACCACAGTCCCTGGCTCTGAGGCGCTGTTGCTGCTGCTTTTTATTTTTTATTTTATTTATTTATTTATTTACTTTTGAGATGGAGCCTCACTCCTGTTGCCCCGGCTGGAGTTTGCAATGGTGCAATCTCAGCTCACTGGAACCTCCACCTTCTGAAGCAGTTCTCCTGCCTCAGCCTCCCAAATACCTGGGATTACAGGCACCCACCACCATGCCTGGCTAATTATTTTTTGTATTTTAGTAGAGACGGGATTTCACTATGTTGACCAGGCTGGTCTCGAACTCCTGACCTCAGGTGATCTGACCACCTCAGCCTCCCAAAGTGCTGGGATTACAGGCGTGAACCACCATGCCTGGCCGTTCTGCTGCTTTTTATAGCCAGTGTTTTCTAGTTTCTTCTTCAGAGAGAGCTGTTGATCTCACTTCATGATGATATCAGTTTGTCTCTATAGTTTCTAATTTTCTGTGGTCAGAAAACTAGAGATCTCAATATATATGTATACATGGCTGGGCGTAGTGGCTCATGCCTGTAATCCCAGCACTTTGGGAGGCCGAAGCAGGAGGATAGCTTGACCAAAGGAGTACAAGACCTGCCTGGACAACATAGCCAGACCCCACCTCTTAAAAAAAATTACAAGCATGAAAAGTCAAGAATAGACAGATCAGAGTCCCAAAATTTATAGCCAGAATAAACCCTACTGTATGTGAAATGTTAATCTGTGTGGCATACAATAGTTTAAGCATCACATAGTAGTAAGAAAAGGAAGAATTATTTAGTGAAATAGTAATGGAAAAACAGGTTCGCCAGGGGATGGGGAGAGGCATATTCCTCTTCCCACTTCATACCAAACCCAAGAGTTAGTTCTAGTTACTCATGTGATTAATGTAAAGAAAATAATGGAAAAGAGAGGTGAACATTTAATTCAGGGAAAGCACAGAAACAGCCAAAAAGAAAAAAAAGTTTACACAAAACAGTTTTAAACACCCACTATGAATCAATAGGACACTGTACAATAAGTATAAGCGGGTATTCCAGAGAAGAAATAGAAAATACAAATAGCTGATACACAAATGAATAAATGCATATCTTCTCTTTTTCTAGTAATGAAGGACTTGAAAAACACTCTGTGTTTACGAGGAAGTATATATCGCAGATGCAAACGTAAAATGATGCAGACTTTATGGAAATTAATTTGACACTCTAGTAAGTCTTAAAATGATGTACCCTTTGATAAAGCCATTCTACTTTTATGAGTCTATTGTGAGAGAAATCAGAATATCAAACTGATTCGAAGTTAGAAACAACTTAGATACCCAGCAATATGGGAAGGATTCAGGTCATAATGGAATGCCCGTTAGACTGTTACAACCCTTAAAAAACGATGTCTTCAAAATAGATTTCCAAATGTGGGAGAATTTTTATATAAAACATTAATAACATTAAATATTTTATTTTATTATTATTTTTTGAGACAGAGTCTTGCTCAGTCACCGGGCTGGAGTGCAGTGGCACGATCTCGGCTCACTGCAACCTCTGACTCCCTAGTTCAAGTGATTCTCCTGCCTCAGCCTCCCGAATAGCTGGGATTACAGGCACACGCCACCACACCCAGCTAATTTTTTAGTAGAGACTGGGTATCACCATGGTGGCCAGGATGGTCTTGATCTCCTGACCTCATGATCCACCTGCCTCGGCCTCCCAAAGTGTTGGGACTACAGGCGTGAGCCACTGCACCCAGCCTTCATTAAATATTTTATACGGAAAAAATCAATTCTAGAAAAGACTAGAATATATAAAAAGGAATATACAAAAATGCCATTATTAGTTTGTAGGGTGATTATTAGTTATTTGGGTTTTTACTTTCATTTGTCTTCATGTTAGACATTTCCTTCTCTTTCATTCTATTTTTTTAGAAACAGGGTATTGCTGTCTTGCCCAGGCTGGAGTGCAGTGGCAGTATCGTAGCTCATGGTAGTCTTGAACTTCTGGGCTCAAGCTATCTGCCCATCTCAGCCTCCTGAGTAGCTGGGACTACAGATACATGCCAGCATGCCCAGCTAATTAAAAAAAAAAAAACTTTTTTGGTAGAAAGAGGGTCTCACTATGTTGCCCAGACTCGTCTCAAACTCCTGGCCTCAAGCCACCCTCCCACCTCAGTTTCCCAAAGCGCTGGGATTACAAGTGTGAGCCACCATGCCAGGCCCATATTAGACATTCCCTACATCAGGCGCGTGTGCTCTAATTAGAAACAAAGGGCAGGACACGGTGGGTCACGCCTGTAATCCCAGCACTTTGGGAGGCTGAGGCAGGCAGATCACCTGAGGTCAGGAGTTTGAGACCAGCCTGGCCAACATGGTGAAACCTCGTCTCTACTAAAAATACAAAAAGTTACCAAGGCATTGTGGTAGGTGCTTGTAATCCCATCTACTCAGGAGAGGGAGGCAGGAGAATCGCTTGAACCCAGGAGGCGGAGGTTGCAGTGAGCCGAGATCAGGCCACTGCACTCCATCCTGGGTGACAGAGCAAGACTCCATCACAAAAAGAAAAAAAACAAGCCTGTAATCCCAGCACTTTGGGAGGCTGAGGTGGGTGGATCACGAGGTCAGGAGATCAAGACCATCCTGTCTAACACGGTGAAACCCCGTCTCTACTAAAAAAACAAAAAATTACCCGGATGTGGTGATGGGCGCCTGTAGTCCCAGCTACTCGGGAAGCTGAGGCAGAGAATGGCATGAACCCAGGAGGCGGAGCTTGCAGTAAGCTGAGATCGCGCCACTGCACTCCAGCCTGGGTGACAGAGCGAGACTCCATCTCAAAAAAAAAAAAAAAAAGGAAAAAAGAAAAACACTTCTGTAAAAGAAAGAAAAGCCTGGTGAATAATGATATGGGCCACGTTGTTATGGTTACTCTCAGATCCTAGGAAACCAGCATCCATCACTTGTCCATTGACAACACCTCAATTGTCTGGTGTCTTTCCCAGAGGACTCAACTCATCCTGTGGTCTCCCACATGAAATACTAAACTCTATAAAAAAGGGTAAGTCAATAAGGGGAAATAATCACTGAACAAGGATGGAGGCACTGGGGAGTGAAGGGGCTGAGCTTAAGTTAAAGCCATGCCTTAGGGGGCTTGCAGAACATGCGCATAAACAGCCTTTGTAGATTTCACTGCAGATCTCCGACTTCTTCAGCAGTCCAGGTAAATAATCACTTCAGGCGAACACCCCTCAGTGAGAAACTGGTCCTTCACAGCATGGGCACCCAGGTGTGTGCTGTGTGCAGTAGAGATTGTCACTCTATGTGTAAATACGTGTCTTTACTTGAAATCTATACCTCTCATCCATGTGACCTTCTTGTAGGCCGATCAAATGAAGAGGAGGAAACTTCTGATTCTCCTCTAGAAAAGCAAACTCGATCCAAATACTGCACAGAAACCTCTGGCGTCCACGGTGACTCACCCTATGGTTGGGGTACCATGGACACCTACAGTCTGGAGTCCAAAGCCGAAAGAATTGCAAGGTACAAAGCAGAAAGAAGGCGACAGCTAGCAGAGAAATACGGGCTGACCCTGGATCCCGAGGCGGACTCTGAGTATTTATCCCGCTATACCAAGTCCAGGAAGGAGCCTGATGCTGTCGAGAAACGAGGAGGAAAAAGTGACAAACAGGAAGAGTCAAGCAGAGATGTGAGTTCTCTGTACCCCAGGACCGAGACGATGGGGCTCAGGACCTGTGCAGGTGAATCCAAGGACTATGCCCTCCATGGGGGTGACGGTGCTTCCAAACCGGAGGTGCTGCTGAATGTAGAAAACCAAAGACAAGGTCAAGAGCTGAGTGCCACCCAGCAGGCCCATGACCTGTCCCCAGCAGCAGAGAGTTCCTCGACCTTCTCTTTGTCTGGGCACAATTCCTCCTTCGCTCAAGTGCCATGGTCCCCAAAGCACGTGCACAGCTCTTCCCTGCAGCAGGCGGCCTCCCGGAGCCCCTCCTATGGTGACCCACAGCTACCCTCTGAGGCCCGACCCAGGTAAGCATCCAGCCCATGCTAACCACCCTGAAGGCAGGAGAATACCTTCTTTTTGCCTCTCTGTATGATAGGGTTTGGGTATTCTTAGCATCTTGTGGAGGTCGAGGCTCATTGGAGAAATACCATGGTATATGATTCTTTTGTTGTTGTTAGAGACAGGGTCCCACTGTGTTGCCCAGGCTGGAATACAGTGGTGCCATCACAGCTCACTGCAGCCTCTGATTCCTAGGCTCAAGCAATCCTCTTGCCTCAGCCTACCAAGTAGCTGGGGCCACAGGCATGTGCCACCCCCAGCTAATTTGTATATTTTTTGTTGAGATAGGATTTTGCTATGTTGCCCAGGCTGATCTCGAATTCCTAGCCACAAGAGAGTCTTCTGTTCAACCTCCCAACACACTGGGGTTACAGGCATGAGGCCACACCTGGCCTAAGATCCTTAAATTTCCACAATATCAAAACAGGTTCTGCCAAAGCAGGAAGCCTCGTGTTCTTTTTGTTTGTGTGTTTCTTATGTTCTTTTAAAAAATAAACTGAACAGGTGTCATGGGGACACTTTCATGGACTCCTCACTTCAGAACCCTCTTATTGGGTTTCTCACCCCCCTTTCATAGTTTATCTTTTCGCAGTTTTTCTGTAATTATATCAGAGACTGATGATTTTTGGTGATTGCTTTTGTTGCTGTGATTAGAATCACAAAACAGGAGCAGCACCACTAACCAGTGGAAGCATCTCAGTGAAGGGCACAGGAGTATGACTGCAATATATGTAGAACAGAACTAGAATGCCTAGTTCTGTAAGTATATCACACACCAGGACACAGGTATGTGTGAGAACTCTGCATTTATAAAGATCAGCCATTAGAAAAACCACTGTGTGAAAGGATCCACTCAAGATAAGAGCAGCTCCCATTTGGAGAAATTGAAAAAGGTGTAAAATTAGAAAGTCAGATGCCAGAAGAGACAGTATGTTTATTTCCAAATTTTAATTTTAAAAGTGTGATGACCATATTAAAAGTGCAATTTACTTAACTCTCCTGCTTAAAGGTTTGGGGTAATTGTCTAGATGGACTCAAGTTCAGATGGCAATAATTTCCCAAGTGAATTGAAAAGGGATGAGAACCTAAGCTCAGGCAGATTCATTCTGAAAGAAAAAGACTTATATGTGGGCAACACTGCTACTTATTTCCCACTGGGACAGAGGGGTGCACACCTGGTCATCTCTAAGTGGCAGTAACACATGTGAAGCAGACCCTTGTGGTACTGAAATGTTTTAACGCAAAGACCTGTCACTGCATACTCAAGCATCCAGACTAAAATACTTGGAGAGATCAGCTTCCAACAGAATTAAATACCATAGATCCCAAGGACGCATTATGAGGACCTTTGTTCAGCCTTTTGCTTTAATTACTGGAAATGTAGGGACTATGAGTTACTATCTAATATTTTGAAATGAAGGTCTTTTGTTTGGGGAATTTGCATTTCATCGTAGAAACCATGTTCTTTGTTTAGTTATTCTCTACCAAAGGAAGTCCTTCATGTGTTTTGTGAGGAGGACAAAGAACCTAACAGACTCCAATTTAGAAAGATTATTGGAGATATTGGCCGGATGTGAGGGCTCACGCCTGTAATCCCAACACTTTGGGAGGCTGAGGTGGGTGGATCACCTGAGGTCAGGTGTTCGAGACGAGCCTGACCAACATTATTAAACCCCGTCTCTAATAAAAATACAAAAATCAGCTGGGCGTGGTGGCATGCACCTATAATCCTAGCTACTCAGGAGGCTGAGGCAGGAGAATCGCTTGAACGAAGGTTGCAGTAAGCCGAGATCACACCATTGCACTCCAGCCTGGGCGACAGAACAAGAATCCATCTCCAAAAAAACAAAAACAAAAACAAAAATAAGAAAACAATAATTAGCTGAGCGTGGTGGCAGGTGCCTGTAATCCCAGCTACTTGGAATGCTGAGGCAGGGAGAATTGCTTGAACCCGGGAGGCGCCAGACTCCATCTCAAAAAAAAAAAAAAGATTAAAATAAGGTTATTAGAGATATATTATTACACTGGTTTAAAAGAAATAAGGAATCTAATTTCAGATTGCCATGTGATAACTGTTGAAGTCGTTATCATGGTATGTGAGTTAGTCACCTAGATCACATATAATAGATTCTCAATAAGATTTTTAATCAGTTGTAATAGTAATTAAGACTTTATTGACCAGTCCCCATAAAAGGACAGGATACTTCATATTTTGTGCGAGTTAAAATCTTAATATTAAAAAATGTATATAATTTGTCTTAAGACCTAGCAAGAAGCATTGTTGACATATTTAGGCCTGGAACAAAATAAAACCACTTCTTTACAGGTTATTTTGAAGATACATATTACCTAGAAGTTTTCATAAGCCAAAGCTTAGCCTCACAGTACTTTACTTCCATGAAAAAGATTTAAAAGAATTAAGAAATTGTAAAGGACTTCTGGAAGAGGCACATCCTTTATTTTCTAAGTTATTTAAGGCGTACAGTTCTATGACTGATAGGCAAAGACACACAAATTAGTTTCTGTATATTAGGAAAATATCTGAAATACATTTACATAAAGAGGGATGGAAAATATGTGACAAATTTGACATTTTTAAAAAATTAAGATTTGGCTGGGCGCAGTGGCTCACACCTGTAATCCCAGCACTTTGGGAGGCCGAGGCAGGCGGATCACCTGAGGTCGGGAGTTCGAGACCAGCCTGACTAACATGGAGAAACCCCGTCTCTACTAAAGATACAAAATTAGCTGGGCTGATTTTTATATGGTGCATGCCTGTAATCCCAGCTACTCGGGAGGCTGAGGAAGGAGAATTGCTTGAACCCGGGAGGCAGAGGTTGCGGTGAGCCAAGATCGCACCATTGCACTCCAGCCTGGGTAACAACAGCAAAAGTCTGTCTCAAAATAAATAAATAAATAAATAAATAAATAAATAAATAAATAAATAAA
>NW_022318747.1:0-19146 GCF_002776525.5 Piliocolobus tephrosceles
ACAGGTGTTTGGGGGTACAGGGACTGAAAGGTGAAGCCAATTCCATTGCAGTAATAGAACAAGCTGTTAGGAGGACCTAGAGGTCTGTTCTTTACAGAGTGGCTCCCGAGATGTATGTTTCTCCATGATGCGCTGTCCTGAATCCCGCAGCCCGTGTCAGAAAACCTGCCTGCTAGTGGACACGGGAGCGTGGAAGGTCAAGCACGATGCTCTCCTGCAGACACCTCTCTCAGTGCATGGAAACAGAACACTGAGCCAAGAGATTTTGAGGCTCTGGAGTCAGTTTTTAGACTAAAACCTCTCATCGGGAGATGAGCAAATGCAACCAGAAATAAACTCCAAGTGCCTAGCACAAGCCCCTTCCTTTCTTAGTGGCTCAGTCTGCACCATGTCAAGGTGTTGCAGAAGCTGCATTCCACAGGGTGCCCTGATCTGTTTCCTGAGCTGATCCACAGCTCTCTGGCATCCATGGCAGCCCTGCCCAGACCATCATCCACCAGTGGCAACTCTCCCAGGGGTCCAGCGTCAGCCTCAGCTCTGCGTGAAACCTCCATATCGTGTTCTGACTACTAAGGACACAATTAGCTAAGGAGAAAGGAGTGGCGAGGGACTGCAGTACAGTAATGACAAACAAAACTAACAAACGAGGGTTTTCTAGAGTGGATCACCACTAGAAAATGAGGTCTACCGGCAGGGCACCGTGGCTCACGCCTGTAATCCCAGCATTTTGGGAGGCCAAGGCAGGTGGATCACTTGAGGTCAAGGGATGGAGACCATCCTGGCCAACATGGTGAAACCTCATCTCTATTAAAAATGCAAAAATTAGCTGGGCATGGTGGCGCATGCCTGTAGTCCCAGCTACTTGGGAGGCTGAGGCAGCTTGAACCTGGGCGGTGGAGGTTGCAGTGAGCCAAAATTGCACCACTGCACTCCAGCCTGGTGTTAGAGTGAGACTCCGTCAAAAAAAGAGAGAGAGAGAGAGAGAGAAGAGAGAGAGAGAGAAAGAGAGAGAGGAGAGAGAGGGAAGAGAGAGAAAGAAAGAAAGAAAGAAAGAAAGAAAGAAAGAAAGAAAGAAAGAAAGAAAGAAAGAAAGAAAGAAGAAAGAAAGAAAAAGAAAGAAAGAAAAGAAAGAAAATAAATGAGGTCTACCTTCCATTTCACTCTCTTTGCCAGTCACATAGTTCCCTGAGAACAGAGAGTGATAGCTGGATGCTTAGCAAAGGCAGCAGCAGGACTGAAGACAGTGAGTTTCTCCACTCATAAAAGTAACAAACACAGCACATTTCCTTTACATAGATACATGAGATGCATAAAGTAACAAATTCAACAAGAGCTTTGGATTTGGAATTTCTAGTAGTAGCAGAAGCTCAAGCTCAGATGTTTAAAAATCTGAATAATCCATAGGACCTAAATTCCTTTTAATTGTATTCTAAAATTCACAGTGGTGGAATTAACAAAGAATGGTTGATAATCAGTAACACTACCTCTCCAGCAAATAATACCATTTCTGAAATTCCAAGTTTACAGGTTTGTGACAGTTGGAGAGTGGGTCTGGAAGTATCTTACTATTTTCTACTTCACTTATTTCATTACTATGTGTATTCTTAGTTTTCTTCAGAGCAATGTGTCCATCTGAATTCCTGGGCATCTAACAGAATTTCTGAGTTAAAGATCCTGTAATATCAACTAATCAATTAACTAATTTATAAAAAATCTTCTTTATCATATAAACTGAATACTAAATAATTACAAAATAAATGTATTACTCAGGCAAATATTGTCCTAAATACTGTTATTTTGCCTATAATGCTTAATGAGTATAGTATAGTGAAGTATGAGAATTAATGATTATTCTGTATATATGCACAGGTATGTACAGGTGTTAGTGTACATGAGCACATTCAAAAACAGCATTGGAGATGGGACTCACATCTGAATGTTTAGGACACTATAGGTGGTCTTTTGATGGTATATTCAAGAGTGTCATTGTTTTCATATTTAAATAAGACAGCCTGTTGCTAGCAAGCACAGAACAAAATGATTAAATGGGAAGGAGTTGATTCAGAGATTTAACAGCCAAAAAGTTTGGCAGAGCTAGATGATGGCAGAGTGCAGCAGTGAGAAAAAGACTCCATTTTAGTGACAGAAAAAATCCACAAAAACCCACAGCATTAAACATTATTTATGGATACTTTTTCTCTTCACTTGTTAATTTTAAAGTTTTCAGTTACATGTTTCCATATCAGATGACATTATTATTTTCACATACAGTTATTTAGGTCACCAAGGAGGTTTCTTTTGTTACTGTTCTGGGTTACAGCGTATTTTTTTTTTTTTTTTTTTTTTTTTTTTGGTTCATCTTACTTCCCCCTAAACAGGAATCAGAAAATGACTTTGTGAAACTTGAATTTCCTGGTTCTAGATAAAGACTATCTAAGCAGAATTTTAATCCTTTGTAAATTCATTTTTACAAGCTGAATCACTGCTGTCATTACAATGTAAATCTTAATTGTTTTAAACGTCAGATTTGTCACACATTTTCCATCCTTCTTTATGTAAATACGTCCCAGGTATTTTCCTAATAAATACATAAACTAATTTGGGTTTCTTTGCCTATGAATCATAGAATTGTATGCCTTAAATGGCTTAGAAAAGAAGGTATGCGCCTCTTCTAGAAGCCCTTACAATTTCTTAATTCTTTTAAGTTTTTTTCATGAAAGTAAAGTGCTGTGAAGCTAAGGCTTGGCTTATGAAAACTTCTAGGTAATATGCATCTTCAAAATAACCTATAAAGAAGTCGCTTTATTTTGCTACAGGCCTAAATACGTCGACAATGCTTTTTTCTAGGTCTTAAGACAAGTTATATACATTTTTTAATATTAAGATTTTAACTCATACGAAATATGAAGTATCCTGTCCTTTTACCTGGGATGCTCAACAAAGTCTTAATTACTATTACAACTGATTTAAAATCTTACTGAGAATCTGTCATACCTGATCTAGGTGACTAACTCACATACCGTGATAACGACTTCAACAGCTGTCATCATGTGGCAATCTGAAATTAGATTCCTCATTTCTTTTAAACCAGTGTAATTATATATCTCTAATATTCTTTTTAAATTGGAGTCTGTTAGGTTCTTTGTCCTACTTGCAAAACACAGGAAGAACTTCCTTTGGTAGAGAGTAACTAAACCAAGAACATGGTTTCTATGATGAAATGCAAATTCTCAAACAAAATCCTTCTTTTCAAAATATGAGACAGTAACTCACAGTCCCCACATTTCCAGTAGTTAAAGCAAAAGGCTGAACAAGCGTGCTCAGAATGGATCCTTGGGATCTATAGTATTTAATTCTGTTGGAAGCTGATCTCTCTAAATATTTCAGTCTGGATGCTTCAGAATGCAATGACAGGTCTTTGGGTTAATACATTTCAGTACCACAAAGGTCTGCTTCACATTTGTTCCTGCCACTTAGAGATGATCAGGTGTGCACCCCTCTGTCCCAGTGGGAAACAAATAAGGGTGTTTCTCACATATGAGTCTTTTTCTTTCAGAATGAATCTCCCTGACCTTAGGTTCTCATCCCTTCTCAATTCGCCTGGGAAGTTATTGCTTGTTTGAACTGAAAAATACAGTTAAGATCCACCTAGACAATTATCCCAAACCTTTAAGCAGGACAGTTAAGTAAATCGCATTTTTAATATGGTCATCACAGTTTTAAAATTTAAATTTGGAAGGAAACATATATTCTCTTCTGTCATTTGACTTTCTGATTTCATACCTTTTTCAATTTCTCCAAATGGGAGCTGCTCTTATCTTGAGTGGATCCTTTTACACAGTGGTTTTTCTAATGGTTGATCTTTATAATGCACGGTTCTCACACATATCTGTGTCCTAGTATGTGATATACTTACAGAACTAGGCAGTCTAGTTCTGTTCCGTGTATACTGCAGTGATACTTCTGTGCCCTGCGCTGAGATGCTTCCACTGGTTAGTGGTGCTTCCTCTGCTCTGTGATTCTAACCACAGCAACAGAAGCAATCACCAACAATCATCAGTCTCTGATATGATTACAGAAAAGCCATGAAAGACGAACTATGAAAGGGAGGTGAGACATCCAGCAAGAGCGTCCTGAAGTGAGGAGTCCATGAAACTGTCCCCATGATACCTGTTCAGTTTTTTTTAAAAAAAGAACATAAGAAACACACAAACAAAAAGAACACGAGGCTTCCAGCTTTGGTAGAACCTGTTTTGACATGGCCAAAATGTAAGAATCTTAGGGCAGGTATGGTGTCGTGTCCATTTTAGTGAAACAAGAGACTCTCCTGTTCGACTTCCCAATGCTGGTAATCCCAGCGCATTGGGAGGTCGAACAGGAGAATCTCTTGTGGTCAGCCTGGGCAACACAGCGAGACCCTGTCTCTAAAAAAAAAAAAAAAGCAAAAATTAGCCGGGCATGGTGGCACGTTCCTGTGATTCCAGCTACTTGTGAGGCTGAGGCAGGAGGATTGCTTGAGCCCAGGAGTTCAAGGCTACAGCAAGCTGTGATCGTGTCACTGCCCTCTAGCCTGGGCAACACAGTGGGACCCTGTCTTCAGAAAAAAAAAAAAAATCATATACCATGATATTTCTCCAATGAGCCTCGACCTCCACAAGATGCTAAGAATACCCAAACCCTATCATACAGAGAGGCAAAAAGAAGGTATTCTCCGGCGTTCAGGGTGGTTAGCGTGGGCTGGATGCTTACCTGGGTCGGGCCTCAGGGGATAGCTGTGGGTCACCGAAGGAGGGGCTCCGGGAGGCCGCCTGCTGCAGGGAGGAGCTGTGCATGTGCTTTGGGGACTGTGGCACTTCAGTGAAGGAGGAGTCTCGCCCAGACAAAGAGAAGGTCGAGGAACTCTCTGCTGCTGGGGACAGGTCATGGGCCTGCTGGGTGGCACTCAGCTCTTGACCTCGTCTTTGGTTTTCTACGTTCAGCAGCACCTCCGGGTCGGAAGCGCCGTCACCCCCATGGAGGGCATAGTCCTTGGATTCACCTGCACAGGTCCTGAGCCCCATCGTCTCGGTCCTGGGGTACGGAGAACTCGCATCTCTGCTTGACTCTTCCTGTTTGTCACTTTTTCCTCCTCGTTTTTCGACAGCATCAGGCTCCTTTCTGGACTTGGTATAGCGGGATAAATACTCAGAGTCCGCCTCGGGATCCAGGGTCAGCCCGTATTTCTCTGCTAGCTGTCGCCTTCTTTCTGCTTTGTACCTTGCAATTCTTTCGGCTTTGGACTCCAGACTGTGGGTGTCCATGGTACCCGAACCATAGGGTGAGTCACCGTGGACGCCAGAGGTTTCTGTGCAGTATTTGGATCGAGTTTGCTTTTCTAGAGGAGAATCAGAAGTTTCCTCCTCTTCATTTGATCGGCCTACAAGAAGGTCACATGGATGAGAGGTATAGATTTCAAGTAAAGACACGTATTTACACATAGAGTGACACTCTCTACTGCACACAGCACACACCTGGGTGCCCATGCTGTGAAGGACCAGTTTCTCACTGAGGGGTGTTCACCTGAAGTGATTATTTACCTGGACTGCTGAAGAAGTCAGAGATCTGCAGTGAAATCTACAAAGGCTGTGAATGTGCATGTTCTGCAAGCCCCGTAACATGTGGCTTTAACTTAAGCTCAGCCCCTTCACTCCCGAGAGCGCCTCAGTTCAGTGCTTGTTCAGTGCTTATTTCCCCTTACTGATTTACCCTTTTTGGTGGAGTTCAGTATTTCACGTGGGAGGCCATAAAATGAGTTCAGAGTCCTCTGGGAAAGACACCAGACAACTGAGCTGCTGCCATTAGACAAGTGATGGATGCTGGTTTCCCGGGATCTGAGAGTAATCGTAACTATATGGCCCATAGCATTATTCACCAGGCTTTTCTTTTTTACAGAAGTGTTTTTTTCCCAATTATAACACACATGCCTGATGTAGGAAATATCTAATATGGGGCCTGGCATAGTGGCTCACACCTGTAATCCCAGCGCTTTGGGAAACTGAGATGGGAGGGTGGCTGGAGGCCAGGAGTTCGAGACCAGCCTGGGTAACATAGTGAGACCCTGCCTCTGCAAAAATTATTTTAAAAATTAGCTGGGCATGATGGCACATGTCCATGGTGCCAGCTACTCAGGAGGCTGAGGTGGGCAGATAGCTTGAGCCCAGGAGTTTAAGGCTGCAGTAAGCTATGATCAATCGTGCCACTGAACTCTAACCTGAGCAAGAGAGCAAGACCTTGTCTCAAAAAAAAAAACCACAAAAAACCTACCAATCATCACCCTACAAACTAATAACATTTTTATATGTTCCTTCTAGTTTTTCATAGAATTTTTTCTTTATAAAATATTTAGTGTTATTAATGTTCTATAAAAATAATTTCCCGGCTTGGCACATTCTATAAAAATGTTTTCCCAGCTGGCTCACACCTCTAATCCTAGCACTTTGGGAGGCTGAGGCAGGCGGATCATGAAGCAGGCAGATCACGAGGTCAGGAGTTCAAGACCAGCCTGACCAACATGGTGGAACCCTGTCTCTACTAAAAATGCAAAAAGTAGCCAGGCGCGGTTGTGTGCGCTTGTAATCCCAGCTACTCAGGAGGCTGAGGCAGGAGAATCGCTTGAACCAGGGAGGCGGAGGAACCACCCTCCCATCTCAGTTTCCCAAAGCCTCCGCCTCCCTGGTTCAAGCGATTGCAGTGTGCCGAGATCACGCCACTGCCCTCCAGCCTGGGCAAAAAAGTGAGACTCTGTCACAAACAAACAAACAAAAATTTCCCATATTTGGAAATCTACTTTGAAGACATCATTTAAGGGTCCTAACAGTCTATCTAACAGGCATCCCATTATTACCTTAACCCTTCCCATATGGTCTTTTTCATTCCACCTAAATTAAATATACATGTATCTTTTCCATTATTTTCTTTAAATTAAACAGGCGAGTAACTGGAACTAATTTTGGAGTTTGGTATGAAGTGAGAAGAGGGATATGCCTCTTCCCACCCTCTGGCAAACCCATTTTTTTATTATGATTTTATTAATTCTTCCTTTTCTCACTACTATGTGAAGCTTAAACTATCATATACTACACAGATTACCATTTCATATACACTGAGGTTTATTTCTGGCTATAAATTTTGAGAATCTGATCCGTGAATTGACATTTCATGCGTGTAATTACTTTTTAAGAGATGGAGTCTGGCTGTGTTGTCCAGGCTAATCTTACACTCCTGAGCTCAAGCTATTCTCCTGCCTCAGCCTCCCAAAGTGCTGGAATTACTGGTGTGAGCCACCAGGCCCAGCCTTTTTTTTTTTTTTTTTTTAATAATTGCACGTGATTTTAAAATATCTTAGTTTTCTAGCTTTCTGGCCTCAGGAAATTGGAAACTGTAGAGACAAGCAAACTGATAACATCATAAAATGAGATCAACAGCTCTCTCTGAGCAAGAAACTAGAAAACACTGGCTATAAAAAGCAGCAGCATGGCCGGGCTTGGTGGCTCACGCCTGTAATCACAACACTTTGGGTGGCTGAGGCAGGGGGATCACCTGAGGTTAGGAGTTCGAGACCAGCCTCACCAATATGGTGAAACCTCATCTCTACTAAAAATACAAAAAAATTAGCCCAGTAAGGTGGCGGGCACCTGTAATCCCAGCTACTCCGGAGGCTGAGGCAAGAGAATCACTTAAACCTGGCAGGTGGAGGCTGCAGTGAGCCAAGATCGCACCATTGCACTCCAGCTTGGGCGACAAGAGCGAGACTCCATCTCCAAAAATAAAATACAATAAAATAAAAAAATAAAAAACAGCAGCACAGCGCCTCAGAGCCAGGGACTGTGGTGGGAAGAGCAGCCCTGTGTGCATCCTCCTCTCCTAAGGTCAAGTTGAATATTTGATGACAACAATGACTGAGTGATTAGGGAAAAGCTGAGTCATGCGCCCTCAACATACTGTTTAATATGAATTAAATATGCAACGTAGTTAAAATAACCTACATTAAAATAACGTAAATAGAAAGTTTTCTTGTATCTCCAGAGTAAGAACCGTACTCATTCAAGGTGCAGCTTTGCCTCTAATGCTCCCTGCTGAGAGCAGCTGCTCCCTGTGCTGGGTCGGGGGGCCCCTATCTCAGAGCACGGATCCTATGCTGGGCCCTGAGGGTGCAGAAAGACACAGTTACTGCCTTTGAGGGTTGAGGGCCCCAGTCTAGGGAGGAGGAATGACTGGCCCTCAGTGACCCAATAATGTGCCGAGAGGAATCATTTCATACTGCTGTGACACTAGAAGGCCATATCCGTGAGGCGGGGCAGAGGTTACATGCTGTTTTTACTGTCACTGTTTTTAGCAAATATACTTAATAGCCAGGCATAGTGGCACACGCTGGTAGTCCTAGCTACTAAGGAGGCTGAGGCGGGAGGATCACTTGAGACTGGGAGGTTGACGCTTCAGTGAGCTTTCATCAGGTCACTGCATTCTGTCTCTAAAAAAACTAAAAATAAAAATAAACAAAAAACAAATACACTTAACAAAAAAGTAGGCCAAGTCCACTGGCTCATGCTTGTATTTTCAGCACTTTGGAAGGCCAAGGTGGGAGGATCACTAAAAGCCAGAAGTTCGAGACCAGCCTGGGCAACATAGTGAGACTCTGTCTCTACAAAAATGTTTTTTAAAAAAATTAGCCAGGTGTGGTGGTGCAAGCCTGTAGTCCCAGCAACTCAGGAGGCTGAGGCGGGAGAACTCTTGAGCTTGAGCCCAGGAGTCAAGGCTGCAGCGAGCTATGATCACACTCCTACATTCCAGCCTGTGTGACAGAGTGAAATCTTGTGTTAAAAAAGTTATATCCACACAATTCACTTCTGTGGAATATCTCATGTTCTGATACCACTGGGTGGAAAAGGCAACGTATAACCAGCCAGGCAGCCTGCTGGAAAATGGGCCACCCAGCTCTACGCTCACCGATGTGGGGGCTGGCAGGGTCGCTGGCTCGCATGTATCGAGGGGTGTCTTCCTCCAGCAGGCGGTGAGTCACCAACCCTGTGCAGCTCTGCAAGAGGATGGGCTGGGTGTCATTTTCAATCCCTTCCAGGCGCCTGGCAATTCTTTCTTTTCTGTGAGATACACCACAAGAGGCAGAGTGAGCAACAGCGATCCAGTCTAAAGGAAAGCAGAACACTGCTTTGCCAAGCTCTCTTCTATTTCCTAATTCCCACTATAAAGATCTTACCTTTTCATTTCTAAGAATTCCTTTTTCTTTGGTTCAAAGATTTGTCTTAATTCTGCAACTAGAAGAAAACCAAAAAAGAACAAAATACAGTATTAGTAGCCATGTGCTCATTTTACTCACTCATGCAACGTCTTTATCGAACTGCAAATTTCAGTTCTTGGTTCCTATGTAACAGTGATATGCAAAACTGATCAAGTTCCTGCTTTCTTGGAGACTGTTTCCTAGTAGGGGAGGCAGATGCCAAATGAACACACACACACACACTAGGATGCATCATTCTCTTCTAAGGTCAAGTTGAATATTTGATGCTCATAAAAATGACCGAGTTATCAAGGCAAAGTGAAGTCATGCTCACTCAACATACTGTTTAATATGAAATAAATACATGATATATTTAAAATTACATACATTAAAATAATTTAAATAGAATGCTTTGTTGTATATACATTGCAACACCCAGCTATGTGACTCATGTAAATGTCACATATATAGATTGGCTAAGAAGTAAAATACAGGGTAAAGGAGGAGGTTATATTTCATCTAGGGGAATCCAGGGAGACCTGACGAGCAAGGTCTCTCTAGGAAAGTATTTTCGGCAGAAATCTCAATAACTGTTTCTAACTTTTGTTTGGTTTAACAAAGTATTCTAAGCTTTTACTATAGAAATCATTTAAAGAAGTATAGACTAGGAGTGTGAACCCCACAGGGCCATCGGCAAGCTACAAGCATGAACTCACAGCCGCTCCTTCTCCTCCCTCTCATGGAATCTGTCAATGGCTGTAACCAGCCGGGCGCGGTGGCTCACGCCTGTAATCCCAGCTCTCAGGGAGGCAGAGGCGGGAGGATAGCTTGAGCCCAGGAATTCGAGACCTGCCTGGGTAATACAGCGAGACCCCGTTCTCCACAAAAAGGAAAAAAAAAAGACAAGTAACTATCTGATTGTTTCCCACAGTGCCTAAAGTGGCCACTTCAATTAGCTACAGTTTAGATGAACACAGGTCCTCCGCCTCCCTGCACAGGCTTTTGCTGGAAGGAAATGTTAACAGTGGTTTCCTTGCTATAATTTAGGTGGATGATGGGCAAGGTAATGACCCCAATGTTTCTGGCAGCATTGGAGAAACAGAACAAACGCTGTGCTGAGGTTGGGAGGTTCTCACAACCTGCATATTATGATACTGACTACCAGCATATTACTGAGATGCCAGACAACTGTTTCTTTGGATAAATGGCCAAAGTTCATGGAGAATAAAGTTCTCTCTTTTTGCCTCCTCCTCAATAGCTTAAATTAATAAGGGCACATCTGAGCGACTCCTATGAAGGACTCAGAATGGGGTGGGAGAAAAAGAGAGGGGTGGCTGGACAGCCCAGGACCAGGGCCAATGAGAAGTTTTGAAAGGCTGAGTCACAGGAGAAACTCAAAGGAATTTGGTTTTCGACTGCTTCAATTTCCTTTTTCTTTTCTCTAAGTGGTAATTTTTAGTAATGAGTCAAAACTACACACACACATACACGCACACACACACAAAGTTTTATATTGCCCTTTGGGTTCAGGGATAGAAGCCTTGTTTTTCTTCACTTATTTTTAAGTGATAGCCACCTTAAAACTTCAGTTGAATTGGCTTTTGTTAGGGTAGTTGGCTTCGTAGAAACAAAACCTCTCTCCCTCTGACTTCAAAAGGTCTCCCAGTTGGCCTCCCCAGGAATCAGCGTAGCTGGAGGCAGAGAAGTCCTCGTTCTAATTATGTTCCTATTTAGAAGACAGGGCTATAATGAGAATGGGGCACCCTGTCATGCAGCCTTGGGAGAGGAGGCTTGGTCAATAATAACAGCTTCCCTGTCAACAAATTAGCCCTAGTGAGATTATGGTGATAAAACTTCAATGGCTGATAGGACATATTTTCAAAGTATTTTCAAGGATGACAAAAACCAAAGGGTTTTATTTAATTATTTAAACCCCAAAGAGGAGAGTGGAACCCTGTTTTTCAAAAGACCACTTAAGGAGCTATCGAAACCAAATTCCAAGGGCGCCTAAAAGGTATGACTTGAACCCATGCCTCAAACCCCAACTGAGAAACAGAAAATATTATGAGGGTCCTGAGTAGATAATCACATCCCCTCCCCTCCCCTCCCTTCTCCTTCCCTTTCTTTTCTTTTCTCCCCCCTCCCTTTCTTTTTGAGACAGGGTCTCATTCTGTCCCCAGGCTGGAGTATAGAGGCACGATCTCAACTCACTGTAGCCTCAACTTCCCAGACTCAAGTGATCCTCCCAACTCAGCCTCGCGAGTAGGTGAGATTACAGGCACGTGCCACCACACCTGGCTAGCTTTTGGTTGCTTTTTGTGGAGATGGAGTTTCACTATGTCATCCAGGATGGTCTTGAACTCCTAGGCTCAAGGGATCTGCCCGCCTCAGCCTCCCAAAGTGCTGGGATTGCAGGCGTGAGCCACCGCACCTGGCCTAAAATGTCCCTTTTCTCACCCCACATTATTTCAACTGGGTAAGTCATCAAAACCATTAATATACAGAGTATCATGTAACTTCCACTGGAAAAAATTAGGATAGACTTTTCTTGGTTCTAATTAGAGACTGTTGAAAATCACTTTCATTTCATCCAAATTTTAATTAATTTAACAAGTTTTCTATAGAAATGCAACTAAAGGCACTTTAAGAAAAGATTACAACAGTGCATGGAAAAGGAAAGCAACATGTTGCTTCCTGCAATTCTCGATTTCCCGTATTCCAGAAGGAAAGATCTAGTTAGGAGACTGTGCAAGCCTCCCGTCCACAGGAAAGGTAGACTTTCCCACTGCCCTTCCAGTGAACACTGCCCTATGATAGTCATCCACTTCTGGGCATAAGACAAGACATTCTCAGGACAGGATCTAACAGACACACAGATGGACCTCATCAGGGTCATGGGCTCAGGAGGCTGGCTCTGGAGAGCTCCCAGATCACTATGGGAGCACTAACGGCTTCTGAGTGGGAAGTGGCCTTGCTGTGAGCGCTGTACCACAGGATGTTGAATGTCTCAGGGTCTCCTAGTGATGCTAAATCACCCCCAGTTGCTGTGACACAAAAATATCCTCATATATTTCTAAAGCCCCTTAGGGACTGCCCTAGATTGAGAACCATTGAGAATCACCGATCCCCCAGTATTAGAATTTCAAATACACAGCCTGTGCCTTAGACACCCAGGCCCTAGGTTACACAGCACAGACGCCACTAGCCCGGCACTGCACTCTTTTCAGTCAAGCCCAGATTCAATGCAAAGCTATGCCAAGCCTATTGCTCCTGGAAGCTAGAATCCATCAACATAGTGGGTACTTGAAGGGACACCTTAGGGTCCTCTCTGATCATTCACTGAGGAATTAAATGAGCTCATAAATTAAATTGTCCTTTAAATGTATTGGTGAGCTTATTAATTCTTAGTGGAAATCTATAGTGAATTTTTAAAGGAAAATAAAAAAATCTCTCCAGCCAACAAATGATGACCTCTCAGTCTATTCTTTCTAGCAAATATATTTTTAATTACCAAGATATGCCTCATTCCTACAGAAACGGGATTATAAGAAATGAGGTACAAGGCAAAAAGAAGCAACAGAGAGAGACATTTTGAGTTTTGCCTCCTTTCCCCAAATCTATACTAACATGTAATATAATTAGTGTGTAATTAATGTGTATTATATTACATATCTGTTTTATATTATTATTAATAATAATAGCCAGGCATGGTGGATCGTGCCTGTAATCCCAGCACTTTAGGAAGCTGAGGTGGGTGGATCACTTGAGGTCAGGCATTTGAGACTAGCCTGGCTAACATGATGAAACCCTGTCTCTACTAAATTTACAAAAAATTAGCTAGGCCTGGTAGCATGTGTCTGTAATGCTACTCGGGAGGCTGAGGCAGGAGAATTGCTTGAACCTGGGAGACAGAGGTTGCAGTGAGTCAAGATTATGATACTGCACTCCAGCCTGAGTGACAGAGCATGATTCTGCCTTGGAAAAAAAAAATATATATATATATAAAATATGATTTATATGTGTTATATTATTATATAAACCATATTTTATATTATTTCATATTATTATTAATCATATAAAACATGTTTTTGTACTATTATTAGCATAAAGCCAATACTAAAAACATCATGCATGAAAGTCACCATTGCTGTGGAAATCTGTGTTGTAACTCTGTTGTTTTATTTATAAAGCCTACCTACAGTTCTACCAAAGTTACCTTCTGATTGATAATCTTGAAGGTTTCTGTTCTTTTAAAACTTCAAAAAAATTTTTTGTAATATCACATGTACAGAAAATATAAGAGATATCCTTCATAATATGTTAACATTTTACTACATTGGATTTATTTTTATTCTTTTTTTCTCTCTGTTAAGCGTATTTGTATGTGCATATATGTCTGTGTACATACATACATAATATTTTTTCTGAACCATCTGAGTCAATTGCAGCATGAGGCCCCTTTATCTCTAAATTCTTCAGTGTGCATTTCTTAACAAAAAAGAATAAGAATGCTCTTTAAAATTAGGTTCACCAGCTATAATTCAATTGATTCTATGCTGTGTCATAATTATAATTAATATATGGTTCATGTTTAGTAATAGTAGTTATTATGCAATCCAGATATAAATAAGCATCGATGGTCTAATTTCCATTATAATAAGACATTTTCTACTTTGCTTTCAAATACATTAGGGCTTCTAAACATATCTACATGTCCCTTGTTTTACCTGTTTCTTGGTCTGTTACTCTTCTTTGAGTGATTCGGAGTGGTGCTACTGTGGCAATACGGACTCTATGAGTCTATTTCTTTAGTTATTTCTGAGGGGAGCTGGAGGTTAGTTTTCAAGTAAGGCGATTTAAGGAAATTTGACAGCAGAGCTATAATACTTCATAAAGTTATTTACAACCACCTACTATGCTTTGCAATAAGACTACATAACACCAGTATTCTGGACAATTTGGTCTGCAGGGTGCTTTTCTTGGGAAACATAGTTTATTCCTTTAGCTCTAAGAAACAGACGGTTTCTGGTTAAGACATTGTTGAGTTCAGTCCTCCAAACTTGAGCACAGTAGAATCTTCCAAAGAAATATAAGTGGCAGGGGTACTGCCAAGAACACTTCTCTCCTCCTTCACGCGACAGCCCAAGAGCCCGGGCCAGATCTGGAATATTCTGATCTTACTTCCCACAGGAGTAAAGCCCTTTAACTTTTACTCTTGGATGGCAGCCACTAATATAAAGACAAGCAGCTCATAAACCAAGCAATTACAAACTAGAGGAATAAGGGGGAGGGGTGACGGCTAAAGGGTGTAGCGTTTCTTTTCGGAGTCATGAAAATGTTCTAAAACTGGCTGTGCCGATGGAGGCAGAACTCTGTGAATTGCTAAAACCGACCGAATGGCATACTTCAAATGATAGGATTGCATGGTATGTGTGCTGTATCCTAATAAAGCTGCTAAAGAAAGTGGAGTAATATATTTGGTCCACTTCATAATTCCTAAACAAAAAATCGTTTTTTTAATATTATAAAAGTTACATAGGTAAAGATTTTTAATCCCTTGATTACTTGTTTGTGATACACACTTAGAGGAAGTCCTGTAGAGAAAAAGTAACAACCACTGTAACGCCCAGTTTCACAGGAAATGAACAGAAAGAGACTTCTATAAACTTATCACACATAAAACTTGATGTCATTCAAATAAAATTATAACCAAATCCCTTTTTAACATAATATTGCTAAGAGCTGACACATAAAATAATTAATACATTTGTTTAATCAGAGAAACAACAAAATTGCTGGTCTTTCCAAATCTTCCTATTTTTTCTCATAAAAAGCAAAGATATATGAAATAAGACTGTAGAGAATTTAGGTGAAATTCAGGGGACATGGGGAACTGGCACTTTTTTTTTTTTTTTGAGACAGTCTCGCTCTGTTGCCCTGGCTGGAGTGCAGTGGCGTGATCTTGGCTCACTGCCATCTCCGCCTCCAGGTTTCAAGCGATTCTCCTGCCTCAGCCTCCCAAGTAGCTGGGACTTCTTGCCCAGCTAATTTTTTGTATTTTTAGTAGAGACGGGGATTCACCATGTTAGCTGGGATGGTCTCGATCTCCTGACCTCATGATCCGCCCGCCTTGGCCTCCCAAAGTGCTGGGATTACAGATGTGAGCCGCCTTGCCCGGCGGGTGCACTGGCACTTTTAAAGCATGTTTTAAGGATTTAAGGGACCATGTTACTTTAGAAACATCAATCTGGTGAATACACGAAATCATCATCGTTGATTTGTAAACATTATTTTTTATAATCATTTATGAGAAAATTTTTAATACAACTGGCTAATAAGCTTAGGTGTTCTAAAAGTTTATTACAGATGAAGTTACCACTTGTTGAACCTTAAGGAACCTAACATTTCATACTGCTTTTGATTTTTCTGCTCATAATATTGTCTGTGGTATTATGCATCAAATGAAAGAACTGGGATAGAGAAGGGGAAAGCGGGACCCTTCTGACTGGTGGGAACAACCTCTGCTATGTAGAACTTTGCCTAATCAACTCTTCTCAGCTAATGCTAATATCGATTTGCTCATTCTTATACTTTGTTTTGATCATCTGCATAGGTTTTAAGCACTTTAGTCTGGCTCAGATGAAACTGGTTTTTTTTGTCTTTCACAGAGAGGCCTAAACATTGGCAGAGTCATTCCATTTGACAGCCATTCTATGCCCTATCTGCACCCGTCCTACCTGGATATGAGGCCACTGACTTGCCTTGAAAACTCTGATGCGAGCACAGTGTGGACCACCTCATTTCCAGGTAGCACGAATGATTTTCTTTTTGAAACGAAATTTCATCTGCCTTCTTGTAATTCTATACATTATTCTTACTTTTGGCCTCTGGAGCAACATAGAATAAACCTATATTCCAGCTGACAGTGTTGTCAGTTCTTGAAAATTGCCACATGTCCCTGTCTGGGTTTTCTTCACCAGGCCAAATCCCCGGAGTCTTTCAGACATCCACCCTCATCAGACTATGTCTTGGCCGATCATCTGTTCAATTCCTCAGATGTATTCCAATTCGGCAGCGGGCCTTTTTTACTGGATTTACTTTCTATTAAAAGAATACGTTGTTTGGTCTAATTTCTTTGGGGCATGATTTTTGCTTTTTCTTTCAGAGTAGAAAAAAATCTGTCCTTCCATCAAATGTGTTTCTTCCCCTGGAAGGTCTCCGCAGCTCAGTCAGGATGAAGTGAGCCTGGACCAATGATCGTTCCCTGTGCTGGTGTTACAGTTACAAAGACCAGGCGATGTTTCCATCATTTCATAGGAAAAACTAGGGGGAATTGGTTTATAGTGGTGCAGACATTTTACCGCATGTGCGCCTTGACCAGTGGAAATAGTAATTCATCAAACACGTGTGAGTGCCTTCCTGGGGAAGAAGAAAGATGGTCATGATATAGTCTGAACCTGCTGTTCGCAGCCCAGCAGGGAAGCTACGAGATGTTAAATGCAAAAGCCCTGGCCGGGCGCGGTGGCTCATGCCTGTAATCCCAGCACTTTGGGAGTCCGAGGCGGGCGGATCACGAGGTCAGGAGATCGAGTCCATCCTGGCTAACATGGTGAAACCCTGTCTCTACTAAAAATACAAAAAATTAGCTGGGAGTGGTGGCGGTTGCCTGTAGTCCCAGCTACACGGGAGGCTGAGGCAGGAGAATGGCGTGAGCCCGGGAGGCGGAGCTTGCAGTGAGCCGAGATCGTGCCACCGCACTCCAGCCTGGGAGATAGAGTGAGACTCTGTCCCACCCCCTGCCCAAAAAAATACAAAAAATTAGCCGGGCGCGGTGGTGGGCACCTGTAGTCCCAGTTACTGGGGAGGCTGAAGGAGTAGAATCATTTGAACTTGGGAGGCAGAGCTTGCAGTGAGCCAAGATTGTGCCACTGCACTCTGGCCTGGGCAACAGAGCGAGACTTGGTCAAAAAAAAAAAAAAAAAAAAAAAAAAAAAAATCCCTAAAGCTGGGAAGCATCAAGAGGCCTGGGGCAGCCTCCAGAGGCAGCAGGAGTGGGTGGACAGAGAAGAAATGGGGCTATGGCCAGAACTCACTACCCTTGGAGCAGGTTAAAGGGAAAGGAGAGATGAGGGAAAGTCGATTTTATGTTTCCAGTCTCACCGTCACACCCAACCTCTGGTGAAAACCTGAAGGCTGGGCACGGTGTCTCACGCATGTAATCCCAGCACTTTGGGAGGCCGAGACGGGCGAATGAGGAGGTCAGGAGATGGAGACCATCCTGGCTTAACACAGTGAAACCTCATCACTACTAAAAATACAAAACTTAGCTGGGCGAGGTGGCGGGCGCCTGCAACCCCAGCTACTCGGGAGGCTGAGGCAGGAGAATGGCGTGAACCTGGGAGGCGGAGCTTGCAGTGAGCCGAGCTCGCTCCACTGCACTCCAGCCTGGGAGACAGCCAGACTCTTGTCTCAAAAAAAAAAAAAAAAGAAAGAAAACCTGAGGATGCCTAAAATTAAAGGGCAAGAAAGAGTAGAAAGTTGAGGATTAAAAATGCATGGAGACGGCAGGGAATTGAAGCTAATTCTTGGAGGAGGCAGGAAGGGCCGCAAAGGAGACTGTAAGCTGGAGGTTAGGGAGAGAGTTCTGCTCAAGGAAATTCAGACAACACAATAGGCATCTACCTAGACATGGTTGATCACTTAGGAACAGCCTTACCTTTAGGAAGTGCAACTAAAAGCTTAGCATCAATTCCTCTTTTGTGGTTAGCGAGCTGTTCTTTATCTTCGAGTGAGAACTCCTTCTGAAAGCTAAAAATTACTCCATTAATAAAGTTAAGTCCATTTAAATAAAGATATATAAGTGAAAAAATGCAGAACATAAAAATTATGATATTGTTACACATCATTAAATATATATACATAGATCGCAGGTAAAACATTTTATATTGGGGAGTAAATTGGTAACTTTTTTCACTTATTTATATTTCTGTAAATATTGTGATTTTTTGTGCAAGTAAGTAATTACAGCAGGATTGGTGGATGGTGTGGTGTGGTGTGTGAAGACATTGCTGAACTGGGAGTCGTGTTCTTTAACTCAGACTGACCACTTCTTCTTGACTTAAGAATAGCTGTGCAAGCTTGTATTAATTACTCAACCTCTCTGTGCTACAATTTCTTCTTCAGAAAATCAGTAACTTGTCTAGGTGATCTACATGCTGTCCTCCAGTGTTAAAATTACATTAAAGTAACAGATGCCTTCAAACAACCAAGGCATCAAACCATGGTCAAAAGTTTGGAAAGCCTCATGTAGACTCGTGTTGGAATAAAAGAAGAAATGAAAGAGGAGAATAATAAAGGAAGTGGGCCCTTACTGTGGACTTTCCCCCCATGTTAAGCACATGGTATCTCCTTAATTATCTCCCCAAGACCCTATGAGGTATGAACTACTCAGCGGGGTGCTGATAAAGGTACAAATGGCCCTGACCTCTTGCCCCGCCCACCCAGGCCCTCCACCTGCCCTTGCAAAAAGCACCTGCTCTGTAGTATTGACTGGTGGTGTCAACACTCCCACCATGGCGGATCTCAGGCTCCCACAGGACTCACTGAACTCAGAGTCGGGAGAGAGGCACGCACATCAGGCTGCAGCACAACACTGGAACTAGTACCATCCTCAGTTTACAGATCCGGAAATTGTTACGTGATTTGCCCAAAGACTCATATTTGACAAAAAGAGGAGATGAGATTCAAATCCGTCTCCTAGTTCAATATCAGCCACAGTCACCCCAAGACTGCTGTGTACACAACTCCATCGTCTTTGATGTGCCTGGAGCAGGCAAGGCAGAGGGTGCTGCTGCCTCGAAGGAAGAAAACAA
>NW_022318748.1:0-2069 GCF_002776525.5 Piliocolobus tephrosceles
ACAGGTGTTTGGGGGTACAGGGACTGAAAGGTGAAGCCAATTCCATTCCAGTAATAGAACAAGCTGTTAGGAGGACCTAGAGGTCTGTTCTTTACAGAGTGGCTCCCGAGATGTATGTTTCTCCATGATGCGCTGTCCTGAATCCCGCAGCCCGTGTCAGAAAACCTGCCTGCTAGTGGACACGGGAGCGTGGAAGGTCAAGTACGATGCTCTTCTGCAGACACCTCTCTCAGTGCATGGAAACAGAACACTGAGCCAAGAGAGCTTGAGGCTCTGGAGTCAGTTTTTAGACTAAAACCTCTCATCCGGAGATGAGCAAATGCAACCAGAAATAAACTCCAAGTGCCTAGCACAAGCCCCTTCCTTTCTTAGCGGCTCAGTCTGCACCGTGTCAAGGTGTTGCAGAAGCTGCATTCCACAGGGTGCCCTGATCTATTTCCTGAGCGGATCCGCAGCTCTCTGGCATCCATGGCAGCCCTGCCCAGACCATCATCCACCAGTGGCAACTCTCCCAGGGGTCCAGTGTCAGCCTCAGCTCTGCATGAAACCTCCATATCGTGTTCTGACCACTAAGGATAAAATTTGCTAAGGAGAAAGGAGTGGTGAGGGGCTGCAGTACGGTAATGACAAACAAAACTAACACACGAGGGTTTTCTAGAGTGGATCACCACTAGAAAATGAGGTCTGCCTTCCATTTCACTCTCTTTGCCAGTCACATAGTTCCCAGAGAATAGAGCATGACAGCTGGATGCTCAGCAAACACAGCAGCAGGACTCGAGACAGTGAATTTCTCCACTCATAAAAGTAACAGACAGTGCATTTCCTTTATATAGATACATAAGATGCATAAAGTAACAAATTCAACAAGAGCTTTGGATTCAGAATTTCCAGTAGTAGCAGAAGCTCAGATGTTTAAAAATTTAAATAATCTGTAGGACTCAAATCCCTTTGAATTTTATTCTAAAATTCACAGCGGTGGAATTAGCAAAGAATGGTTCCTATCAGTAACACTACCTCTCCTGCAAATATTATGAAATTCCAAGTTTACAGGTTTGGAAGGGTTGGAGAGATGGGGCTGGAAGTATCTTATTATTCTCTACTTCACCTATTTCGTTACTATGTGTATTCTTAGTTTTCTTCAGAACAATGTATTCATCTGAATTCCTGGGCATCTAACAGGATTTCTGAGCTAAAGACCCTGTAATATCAACTAATCAATTAACTAATTTTAAAAAAATCTTTTTTATCATATACACTGAATACTAAAGAATTGTAAAATAAATTTATTACTCAGGTAAATATTGTCCTAAAGACTGTCATTTAGCCTGTAATGTTTAAAAGGAGTATAGTACAGAGAAGTATGAGAATTAATGACTATTCTGTATATATGCACAGGTATGTACAGGTGTTAGTGTACATGAGCACATTCAAAAACAGCATTGGAGATGGGACTGACATTTGAATGTTTAGGACATTATAGGTGGTCTTTTGAAGGTATATTCATGAGTGTTGTATTCATATTTAAATAATAAAAGAAAACAGCCTCTTGCTAGTAAGCACAGAATAAAATGATTAAATGGGAATGAGTTGCTTCAGAGATTTAACAGCCAAAAAGTTTGGCAGAGCTAGCTGAAAAGTGAGTGTAGCAGTGAGAAAAATATTCCATTTTAGTGACAGAGCAAATCTACCAAAAAAAAACCCCCACAGCATTAAAATTGTTATTTAAGGATACTTTGTTTCTTCGCTTGTTATCTTCTTAAATTTTTCTGCTACATTTTTCCATGTCAGATGACATTATTATTTTCACTTATGGTTATTTAGGTCACCAAAGAGGTTTCTTTTGTTATTGTTTTAGGTTACAAAGTATGTTTCGGTTTATCTTTCTTCCCCCTAAATGGAAATCAGACAATGACTTTCTGAAACTTGGATTTCCTGGCTCCAGATAAAGAATAAGCAGAATTTTAATATATTTTAAATCCATTTTTAAAAGCTGAATAACTGCCATCATTACAATATAAATCTTTTATTTATTTATTTATTTATTTATTTATTTATTTATTTATTTATTT
>NW_022318749.1:0-2069 GCF_002776525.5 Piliocolobus tephrosceles
AAATAAATAAATAAATAAATAAATAAATAAATAAATAAATAAATAAAAGATTTATATTGTAATGATGGCAGTTATTCAGCTTTTAAAAATGGATTTAAAATATATTAAAATTCTGCTTATTCTTTATCTGGAGCCAGGAAATCCAAGTTTCAGAAAGTCATTGTCTGATTTCCATTTAGGGGGAAGAAAGATAAACCGAAACATACTTTGTAACCTAAAACAATAACAAAAGAAACCTCTTTGGTGACCTAAATAACCATAAGTGAAAATAATAATGTCATCTGACATGGAAAAATGTAGCAGAAAAATTTAAGAAGATAACAAGCGAAGAAACAAAGTATCCTTAAATAACAATTTTAATGCTGTGGGGGTTTTTTTTTGGTAGATTTGCTCTGTCACTAAAATGGAATATTTTTCTCACTGCTACACTCACTTTTCAGCTAGCTCTGCCAAACTTTTTGGCTGTTAAATCTCTGAAGCAACTCATTCCCATTTAATCATTTTATTCTGTGCTTACTAGCAAGAGGCTGTTTTCTTTTATTATTTAAATATGAATACAACACTCATGAATATACCTTCAAAAGACCACCTATAATGTCCTAAACATTCAAATGTCAGTCCCATCTCCAATGCTGTTTTTGAATGTGCTCATGTACACTAACACCTGTACATACCTGTGCATATATACAGAATAGTCATTAATTCTCATACTTCTCTGTACTATACTCCTTTTAAACATTACAGGCTAAATGACAGTCTTTAGGACAATATTTACCTGAGTAATAAATTTATTTTACAATTCTTTAGTATTCAGTGTATATGATAAAAAAGATTTTTTTAAAATTAGTTAATTGATTAGTTGATATTACAGGGTCTTTAGCTCAGAAATCCTGTTAGATGCCCAGGAATTCAGATGAATACATTGTTCTGAAGAAAACTAAGAATACACATAGTAACGAAATAGGTGAAGTAGAGAATAATAAGATACTTCCAGCCCCATCTCTCCAACCCTTCCAAACCTGTAAACTTGGAATTTCATAATATTTGCAGGAGAGGTAGTGTTACTGATAGGAACCATTCTTTGCTAATTCCACCGCTGTGAATTTTAGAATAAAATTCAAAGGGATTTGAGTCCTACAGATTATTTAAATTTTTAAACATCTGAGCTTCTGCTACTACTGGAAATTCTGAATCCAAAGCTCTTGTTGAATTTGTTACTTTATGCATCTTATGTATCTATATAAAGGAAATGCACTGTCTGTTACTTTTATGAGTGGAGAAATTCACTGTCTCGAGTCCTGCTGCTGTGTTTGCTGAGCATCCAGCTGTCATGCTCTATTCTCTGGGAACTATGTGACTGGCAAAGAGAGTGAAATGGAAGGCAGACCTCATTTTCTAGTGGTGATCCACTCTAGAAAACCCTCGTGTGTTAGTTTTGTTTGTCATTACCGTACTGCAGCCCCTCACCACTCCTTTCTCCTTAGCAAATTTTATCCTTAGTGGTCAGAACACGATATGGAGGTTTCATGCAGAGCTGAGGCTGACACTGGACCCCTGGGAGAGTTGCCACTGGTGGATGATGGTCTGGGCAGGGCTGCCATGGATGCCAGAGAGCTGCGGATCCGCTCAGGAAATAGATCAGGGCACCCTGTGGAATGCAGCTTCTGCAACACCTTGACACGGTGCAGACTGAGCCGCTAAGAAAGGAAGGGGCTTGTGCTAGGCACTTGGAGTTTATTTCTGGTTGCATTTGCTCATCTCCGGATGAGAGGTTTTAGTCTAAAAACTGACTCCAGAGCCTCAAGCTCTCTTGGCTCAGTGTTCTGTTTCCATGCACTGAGAGAGGTGTCTGCAGAAGAGCATCGTACTTGACCTTCCACGCTCCCGTGTCCACTAGCAGGCAGGTTTTCTGACACGGGCTGCGGGATTCAGGACAGCGCATCATGGAGAAACATACATCTCGGGAGCCACTCTGTAAAGAACAGACCTCTAGGTCCTCCTAACAGCTTGTTCTATTACTGGAATGGAATTGGCTTCACCTTTCAGTCCCTGTACCCCCAAACACCTGT
>NW_022318750.1:0-19146 GCF_002776525.5 Piliocolobus tephrosceles
TTGTTTTCTTCCTTCGAGGCAGCAGCACCCTCTGCCTTGCCTGCTCCAGGCACATCAAAGACGATGGAGTTGTGTACACAGCAGTCTTGGGGTGACTGTGGCTGATATTGAACTAGGAGACGGATTTGAATCTCATCTCCTCTTTTTGTCAAATATGAGTCTTTGGGCAAATCACGTAACAATTTCCGGATCTGTAAACTGAGGATGGTACTAGTTCCAGTGTTGTGCTGCAGCCTGATGTGCGTGCCTCTCTCCCGACTCTGAGTTCAGTGAGTCCTGTGGGAGCCTGAGATCCGCCATGGTGGGAGTGTTGACACCACCAGTCAATACTACAGAGCAGGTGCTTTTTGCAAGGGCAGGTGGAGGGCCTGGGTGGGCGGGGCAAGAGGTCAGGGCCATTTGTACCTTTATCAGCACCCCGCTGAGTAGTTCATACCTCATAGGGTCTTGGGGAGATAATTAAGGAGATACCATGTGCTTAACATGGGGGGAAAGTCCACAGTAAGGGCCCACTTCCTTTATTATTCTCCTCTTTCATTTCTTCTTTTATTCCAACACGAGTCTACATGAGGCTTTCCAAACTTTTGACCATGGTTTGATGCCTTGGTTGTTTGAAGGCATCTGTTACTTTAATGTAATTTTAACACTGGAGGACAGCATGTAGATCACCTAGACAAGTTACTGATTTTCTGAAGAAGAAATTGTAGCACAGAGAGGTTGAGTAATTAATACAAGCTTGCACAGCTATTCTTAAGTCAAGAAGAAGTGGTCAGTCTGAGTTAAAGAACACGACTCCCAGTTCAGCAATGTCTTCACACACCACACCACACCATCCACCAATCCTGCTGTAATTACTTACTTGCACAAAAAATCACAATATTTACAGAAATATAAATAAGTGAAAAAAGTTACCAATTTACTCCCCAATATAAAATGTTTTACCTGCGATCTATGTATATATATTTAATGATGTGTAACAATATCATAATTTTTATGTTCTGCATTTTTTCACTTATATATCTTTATTTAAATGGACTTAACTTTATTAATGGAGTAATTTTTAGCTTTCAGAAGGAGTTCTCACTCGAAGATAAAGAACAGCTCGCTAACCACAAAAGAGGAATTGATGCTAAGCTTTTAGTTGCACTTCCTAAAGGTAAGGCTGTTCCTAAGTGATCAACCATGTCTAGGTAGATGCCTATTGTGTTGTCTGAATTTCCTTGAGCAGAACTCTCTCCCTAACCTCCAGCTTACAGTCTCCTTTGCGGCCCTTCCTGCCTCCTCCAAGAATTAGCTTCAATTCCCTGCCGTCTCCATGCATTTTTAATCCTCAACTTTCTACTCTTTCTTGCCCTTTAATTTTAGGCATCCTCAGGTTTTCTTTCTTTTTTTTTTTTTTTTGAGACAAGAGTCTGGCTGTCTCCCAGGCTGGAGTGCAGTGGAGCGAGCTCGGCTCACTGCAAGCTCCGCCTCCCAGGTTCACGCCATTCTCCTGCCTCAGCCTCCCGAGTAGCTGGGGTTGCAGGCGCCCGCCACCTCGCCCAGCTAAGTTTTGTATTTTTAGTAGTGATGAGGTTTCACTGTGTTAAGCCAGGATGGTCTCCATCTCCTGACCTCCTCATTCGCCCGTCTCGGCCTCCCAAAGTGCTGGGATTACATGCGTGAGACACCGTGCCCAGCCTTCAGGTTTTCACCAGAGGTTGGGTGTGACGGTGAGACTGGAAACATAAAATCGACTTTCCCTCATCTCTCCTTTCCCTTTAACCTGCTCCAAGGGTAGTGAGTTCTGGCCATAGCCCCATTTCTTCTCTGTCCACCCACTCCTGCTGCCTCTGGAGGCTGCCCCAGGCCTCTTGATGCTTCCCAGCTTTAGGGATTTTTTTTTTTTTTTTTTTTTTTTTTTTTTTGACCAAGTCTCGCTCTGTTGCCCAGGCCAGAGTGCAGTGGCACAATCTTGGCTCACTGCAAGCTCTGCCTCCCAAGTTCAAATGATTCTACTCCTTCAGCCTCCCCAGTAACTGGGACTACAGGTGCCCACCACCGCGCCCGGCTAATTTTTTGTATTTTTTTGGGCAGGGGGTGGGACAGAGTCTCACTCTATCTCCCAGGCTGGAGTGCGGTGGCACGATCTCGGCTCACTGCAAGCTCCGCCTCCCGGGCTCACGCCATTCTCCTGCCTCAGCCTCCCGTGTAGCTGGGACTACAGGCAACCGCCACCACTCCCAGCTAATTTTTTGTATTTTTAGTAGAGACAGGGTTTCACCATGTTAGCCAGGATGGACTCGATCTCCTGACCTCGTGATCCGCCCGCCTCGGACTCCCAAAGTGCTGGGATTACAGGCATGAGCCACCGCGCCCGGCCAGGGCTTTTGCATTTAACATCTCGTAGCTTCCCTGCTGGGCTGCGAACAGCAGGTTCAGACTATATCATGACCATCTTTCTTCTTCCCCAGGAAGGCACTCACACGTGTTTGATGAATTACTATTTCCACTGGTCAAGGCGCACATGCGGTAAAATGTCTGCACCACTATAAACCAATTCCCCCTAGTTTTTCCTATGAAATGATGGAAACATCGCCTGGTCTTTGTAACTGTAACACCAGCACAGGGAACGATCATTGGTCCAGGCTCACTTCATCCTGACTGAGCTGCGGAGACCTTCCAGGGGAAGAAACACATTTGATGGAAGGACAGATTTTTTTCTACTCTGAAAGAAAAAGCAAAAATCATGCCCCAAAGAAATTAGACCAAACAACGTATTCTTTTAATAGAAAGTAAATCCAGTAAAAAAGGCCCGCTGCCGAATTGGAATACATCTGAGGAATTGAACAGATGATCGGCCAAGACATAGTCTGATGAGGGTGGATGTCTGAAAGACTCCGGGGATTTGGCCTGGTGAAGAAAACCCAGACAGGGACATGTGGCAATTTTCAAGAACTGACAACACTGTCAGCTGGAATATAGGTTTATTCTATGTTGCTCCAGAGGCCAAAAGTAAGAATAATGTATAGAATTACAAGAAGGCAGATGAAATTTCGTTTCAAAAAGAAAATCATTCGTGCTACCTGGAAATGAGGTGGTCCACACTGTGCTCGCATCAGAGTTTTCAAGGCAAGTCAGTGGCCTCATATCCAGGTAGGACGGGTGCAGATAGGGCATAGAATGGCTGTCAAATGGAATGACTCTGCCAATGTTTAGGCCTCTCTGTGAAAGACAAAAAAAACCAGTTTCATCTGAGCCAGACTAAAGTGCTTAAAACCTATGCAGATGATCAAAACAAAGTATAAGAATGAGCAAATCGATATTAGCATTAGCTGAGAAGAGTTGATTAGGCAAAGTTCTACATAGCAGAGGTTGTTCCCACCAGTCAGAAGGGTCCCGCTTTCCCCTTCTCTATCCCAGTTCTTTCATTTGATGCATAATACCACAGACAATATTATGAGCAGAAAAATCAAAAGCAGTATGAAATGTTAGGTTCCTTAAGGTTCAACAAGTGGTAACTTCATCTGTAATAAACTTTTAGAACACCTAAGCTTATTAGCCAGTTGTATTAAAAATTTTCTCATAAATGATTATAAAAAATAATGTTTACAAATCAACGATGATGATTTCGTGTATTCACCAGATTGATGTTTCTAAAGTAACATGGTCCCTTAAATCCTTAAAACATGCTTTAAAAGTGCCAGTGCACCCGCCGGGCAAGGCGGCTCACATCTGTAATCCCAGCACTTTGGGAGGCCAAGGCGGGCGGATCATGAGGTCAGGAGATCGAGACCATCCCAGCTAACATGGTGAATCCCCGTCTCTACTAAAAATACAAAAAATTAGCTGGGCAAGAAGTCCCAGCTACTTGGGAGGCTGAGGCAGGAGAATCGCTTGAAACCTGGAGGCGGAGATGGCAGTGAGCCAAGATCACGCCACTGCACTCCAGCCAGGGCAACAGAGCGAGACTGTCTCAAAAAAAAAAAAAAAGTGCCAGTTCCCCATGTCCCCTGAATTTCACCTAAATTCTCTACAGTCTTATTTCATATATCTTTGCTTTTTATGAGAAAAAATAGGAAGATTTGGAAAGACCAGCAATTTTGTTGTTTCTCTGATTAAACAAATGTATTAATTATTTTATGTGTCAGCTCTTAGCAATATTATGTTAAAAAGGGATTTGGTTATAATTTTATTTGAATGACATCAAGTTTTATGTGTGATAAGTTTATAGAAGTCTCTTTCTGTTCATTTCCTGTGAAACTGGGCGTTACAGTGGTTGTTACTTTTTCTCTACAGGACTTCCTCTAAGTGTGTATCACAAACAAGTAATCAAGGGATTAAAAATCTTTACCTATGTAACTTTTATAATATTAAAAAAACGATTTTTTGTTTAGGAATTATGAAGTGGACCAAATATATTACTCCACTTTCTTTAGCAGCTTTATTAGGATACAGCACACATACCATGCAATCCTATCATTTGAAGTATGCCATTCGGTCGGTTTTAGCAATTCACAGAGTTCTGCCTCCATCGGCACAGCCAGTTTTAGAACATTTTCATGACTCCGAAAAGAAACGCTACACCCTTTAGCCGTCACCCCTCCCCCTTATTCCTCTAGTTTGTAATTGCTTGGTTTATGAGCTGCTTGTCTTTATATTAGTGGCTGCCATCCAAGAGTAAAAGTTAAAGGGCTTTACTCCTGTGGGAAGTAAGATCAGAATATTCCAGATCTGGCCCGGGCTCTTGGGCTGTCGCGTGAAGGAGGAGAGAAGTGTTCTTGGCAGTACCCCTGCCACTTATATTTCTTTGGAAGATTCTACTGTGCTCAAGTTTGGAGGACTGAACTCAACAATGTCTTAACCAGAAACCGTCTGTTTCTTAGAGCTAAAGGAATAAACTATGTTTCCCAAGAAAAGCACCCTGCAGACCAAATTGTCCAGAATACTGGTGTTATGTAGTCTTATTGCAAAGCATAGTAGGTGGTTGTAAATAACTTTATGAAGTATTATAGCTCTGCTGTCAAATTTCCTTAAATCGCCTTACTTGAAAACTAACCTCCAGCTCCCCTCAGAAATAACTAAAGAAATAGACTCATAGAGTCCGTATTGCCACAGTAGCACCACTCCGAATCACTCAAAGAAGAGTAACAGACCAAGAAACAGGTAAAACAAGGGACATGTAGATATGTTTAGAAGCCCTAATGTATTTGAAAGCAAAGTAGAAAATGTCTTATTATAATGGAAATTAGACCATCGATGCTTATTTATATCTGGATTGCATAATAACTACTATTACTAAACATGAACCATATATTAATTATAATTATGACACAGCATAGAATCAATTGAATTATAGCTGGTGAACCTAATTTTAAAGAGCATTCTTATTCTTTTTTGTTAAGAAATGCACACTGAAGAATTTAGAGATAAAGGGGCCTCATGCTGCAATTGACTCAGATGGTTCAGAAAAAATATTATGTATGTATGTACACAGACATATATGCACATACAAATACGCTTAACAGAGAGAAAAAAAGAATAAAAATAAATCCAATGTAGTAAAATGTTAACATATTATGAAGGATATCTCTTATATTTTCTGTACATGTGATATTACAAAAAATTTTTTTGAAGTTTTAAAAGAACAGAAACCTTCAAGATTATCAATCAGAAGGTAACTTTGGTAGAACTGTAGGTAGGCTTTATAAATAAAACAACAGAGTTACAACACAGATTTCCACAGCAATGGTGACTTTCATGCATGATGTTTTTAGTATTGGCTTTATGCTAATAATAGTACAAAAACATGTTTTATATGATTAATAATAATATGAAATAATATAAAATATGGTTTATATAATAATATAACACATATAAATCATATTTTATATATATATATATTTTTTTTTTCCAAGGCAGAATCATGCTCTGTCACTCAGGCTGGAGTGCAGTATCATAATCTTGACTCACTGCAACCTCTGTCTCCCAGGTTCAAGCAATTCTCCTGCCTCAGCCTCCCGAGTAGCATTACAGACACATGCTACCAGGCCTAGCTAATTTTTTGTAAATTTAGTAGAGACAGGGTTTCATCATGTTAGCCAGGCTAGTCTCAAATGCCTGACCTCAAGTGATCCACCCACCTCAGCTTCCTAAAGTGCTGGGATTACAGGCACGATCCACCATGCCTGGCTATTATTATTAATAATAATATAAAACAGATATGTAATATAATACACATTAATTACACACTAATTATATTACATGTTAGTATAGATTTGGGGAAAGGAGGCAAAACTCAAAATGTCTCTCTCTGTTGCTTCTTTTTGCCTTGTACCTCATTTCTTATAATCCCGTTTCTGTAGGAATGAGGCATATCTTGGTAATTAAAAATATATTTGCTAGAAAGAATAGACTGAGAGGTCATCATTTGTTGGCTGGAGAGATTTTTTTATTTTCCTTTAAAAATTCACTATAGATTTCCACTAAGAATTAATAAGCTCACCAATACATTTAAAGGACAATTTAATTTATGAGCTCATTTAATTCCTCAGTGAATGATCAGAGAGGACCCTAAGGTGTCCCTTCAAGTACCCACTATGTTGATGGATTCTAGCTTCCAGGAGCAATAGGCTTGGCATAGCTTTGCATTGAATCTGGGCTTGACTGAAAAGAGTGCAGTGCCGGGCTAGTGGCGTCTGTGCTGTGTAACCTAGGGCCTGGGTGTCTAAGGCACAGGCTGTGTATTTGAAATTCTAATACTGGGGGATCGGTGATTCTCAATGGTTCTCAATCTAGGGCAGTCCCTAAGGGGCTTTAGAAATATATGAGGATATTTTTGTGTCACAGCAACTGGGGGTGATTTAGCATCACTAGGAGACCCTGAGACATTCAACATCCTGTGGTACAGCGCTCACAGCAAGGCCACTTCCCACTCAGAAGCCGTTAGTGCTCCCATAGTGATCTGGGAGCTCTCCAGAGCCAGCCTCCTGAGCCCATGACCCTGATGAGGTCCATCTGTGTGTCTGTTAGATCCTGTCCTGAGAATGTCTTGTCTTATGCCCAGAAGTGGATGACTATCATAGGGCAGTGTTCACTGGAAGGGCAGTGGGAAAGTCTACCTTTCCTGTGGACGGGAGGCTTGCACAGTCTCCTAACTAGATCTTTCCTTCTGGAATACGGGAAATCGAGAATTGCAGGAAGCAACATGTTGCTTTCCTTTTCCATGCACTGTTGTAATCTTTTCTTAAAGTGCCTTTAGTTGCATTTCTATAGAAAACTTGTTAAATTAATTAAAATTTGGATGAAATGAAAGTGATTTTCAACAGTCTCTAATTAGAACCAAGAAAAGTCTATCCTAATTTTTTCCAGTGGAAGTTACATGATACTCTGTATATTAATGGTTTTGATGACTTACCCAGTTGAAATAATGTGGGGTGAGAAAAGGGACATTTTAGGCCAGGTGCGGTGGCTCACGCCTGCAATCCCAGCACTTTGGGAGGCTGAGGCGGGCAGATCCCTTGAGCCTAGGAGTTCAAGACCATCCTGGATGACATAGTGAAACTCCATCTCCACAAAAAGCAACCAAAAGCTAGCCAGGTGTGGTGGCACGTGCCTGTAATCTCACCTACTCGCGAGGCTGAGTTGGGAGGATCACTTGAGTCTGGGAAGTTGAGGCTACAGTGAGTTGAGATCGTGCCTCTATACTCCAGCCTGGGGACAGAATGAGACCCTGTCTCAAAAAGAAAGGGAGGGGGGAGAAAAGAAAAGAAAGGGAAGGAGAAGGGAGGGGAGGGGAGGGGATGTGATTATCTACTCAGGACCCTCATAATATTTTCTGTTTCTCAGTTGGGGTTTGAGGCATGGGTTCAAGTCATACCTTTTAGGCGCCCTTGGAATTTGGTTTCGATAGCTCCTTAAGTGGTCTTTTGAAAAACAGGGTTCCACTCTCCTCTTTGGGGTTTAAATAATTAAATAAAACCCTTTGGTTTTTGTCATCCTTGAAAATACTTTGAAAATATGTCCTATCAGCCATTGAAGTTTTATCACCATAATCTCACTAGGGCTAATTTGTTGACAGGGAAGCTGTTATTATTGACCAAGCCTCCTCTCCCAAGGCTGCATGACAGGGTGCCCCATTCTCATTATAGCCCTGTCTTCTAAATAGGAACATAATTAGAACGAGGACTTCTCTGCCTCCAGCTACGCTGATTCCTGGGGAGGCCAACTGGGAGACCTTTTGAAGTCAGAGGGAGAGAGGTTTTGTTTCTACGAAGCCAACTACCCTAACAAAAGCCAATTCAACTGAAGTTTTAAGGTGGCTATCACTTAAAAATAAGTGAAGAAAAACAAGGCTTCTATCCCTGAACCCAAAGGGCAATATAAAACTTTGTGTGTGTGTGCGTGTATGTGTGTGTGTAGTTTTGACTCATTACTAAAAATTACCACTTAGAGAAAAGAAAAAGGAAATTGAAGCAGTCGAAAACCAAATTCCTTTGAGTTTCTCCTGTGACTCAGCCTTTCAAAACTTCTCATTGGCCCTGGTCCTGGGCTGTCCAGCCACCCCTCTCTTTTTCTCCCACCCCATTCTGAGTCCTTCATAGGAGTCGCTCAGATGTGCCCTTATTAATTTAAGCTATTGAGGAGGAGGCAAAAAGAGAGAACTTTATTCTCCATGAACTTTGGCCATTTATCCAAAGAAACAGTTGTCTGGCATCTCAGTAATATGCTGGTAGTCAGTATCATAATATGCAGGTTGTGAGAACCTCCCAACCTCAGCACAGCGTTTGTTCTGTTTCTCCAATGCTGCCAGAAACATTGGGGTCATTACCTTGCCCATCATCCACCTAAATTATAGCAAGGAAACCACTGTTAACATTTCCTTCCAGCAAAAGCCTGTGCAGGGAGGCGGAGGACCTGTGTTCATCTAAACTGTAGCTAATTGAAGTGGCCACTTTAGGCACTGTGGGAAACAATCAGATAGTTACTTGTCTTTTTTTTTTCCTTTTTGTGGAGAACGGGGTCTCGCTGTATTACCCAGGCAGGTCTCGAATTCCTGGGCTCAAGCTATCCTCCCGCCTCTGCCTCCCTGAGAGCTGGGATTACAGGCGTGAGCCACCGCGCCCGGCTGGTTACAGCCATTGACAGATTCCATGAGAGGGAGGAGAAGGAGCGGCTGTGAGTTCATGCTTGTAGCTTGCCGATGGCCCTGTGGGGTTCACACTCCTAGTCTATACTTCTTTAAATGATTTCTATAGTAAAAGCTTAGAATACTTTGTTAAACCAAACAAAAGTTAGAAACAGTTATTGAGATTTCTGCCGAAAATACTTTCCTAGAGAGACCTTGCTCGTCAGGTCTCCCTGGATTCCCCTAGATGAAATATAACCTCCTCCTTTACCCTGTATTTTACTTCTTAGCCAATCTATATATGTGACATTTACATGAGTCACATAGCTGGGTGTTGCAATGTATATACAACAAAGCATTCTATTTAAATTATTTTAATGTATGTAATTTTAAATATATCATGTATTTATTTCATATTAAACAGTATGTTGAGTGAGCATGACTTCACTTTGCCTTGATAACTCGGTCATTTTTATGAGCATCAAATATTCAACTTGACCTTAGAAGAGAATGATGCATCCTAGTGTGTGTGTGTGTGTTCATTTGGCATCTGCCTCCCCTACTAGGAAACAGTCTCCAAGAAAGCAGGAACTTGATCAGTTTTGCATATCACTGTTACATAGGAACCAAGAACTGAAATTTGCAGTTCGATAAAGACGTTGCATGAGTGAGTAAAATGAGCACATGGCTACTAATACTGTATTTTGTTCTTTTTTGGTTTTCTTCTAGTTGCAGAATTAAGACAAATCTTTGAACCAAAGAAAAAGGAATTCTTAGAAATGAAAAGGTAAGATCTTTATAGTGGGAATTAGGAAATAGAAGAGAGCTTGGCAAAGCAGTGTTCTGCTTTCCTTTAGACTGGATCGCTGTTGCTCACTCTGCCTCTTGTGGTGTATCTCACAGAAAAGAAAGAATTGCCAGGCGCCTGGAAGGGATTGAAAATGACACCCAGCCCATCCTCTTGCAGAGCTGCACAGGGTTGGTGACTCACCGCCTGCTGGAGGAAGACACCCCTCGATACATGCGAGCCAGCGACCCTGCCAGCCCCCACATCGGTGAGCGTAGAGCTGGGTGGCCCATTTTCCAGCAGGCTGCCTGGCTGGTTATACGTTGCCTTTTCCACCCAGTGGTATCAGAACATGAGATATTCCACAGAAGTGAATTGTGTGGATATAACTTTTTTAACACAAGATTTCACTCTGTCACACAGGCTGGAATGTAGGAGTGTGATCATAGCTCGCTGCAGCCTTGACTCCTGGGCTCAAGCTCAAGAGTTCTCCCGCCTCAGCCTCCTGAGTTGCTGGGACTACAGGCTTGCACCACCACACCTGGCTAATTTTTTTAAAAAACATTTTTGTAGAGACAGAGTCTCACTATGTTGCCCAGGCTGGTCTCGAACTTCTGGCTTTTAGTGATCCTCCCACCTTGGCCTTCCAAAGTGCTGAAAATACAAGCATGAGCCAGTGGACTTGGCCTACTTTTTTGTTAAGTGTATTTGTTTTTTGTTTATTTTTATTTTTAGTTTTTTTAGAGACAGAATGCAGTGACCTGATGAAAGCTCACTGAAGCGTCAACCTCCCAGTCTCAAGTGATCCTCCCGCCTCAGCCTCCTTAGTAGCTAGGACTACCAGCGTGTGCCACTATGCCTGGCTATTAAGTATATTTGCTAAAAACAGTGACAGTAAAAACAGCATGTAACCTCTGCCCCGCCTCACGGATATGGCCTTCTAGTGTCACAGCAGTATGAAATGATTCCTCTCGGCACATTATTGGGTCACTGAGGGCCAGTCATTCCTCCTCCCTAGACTGGGGCCCTCAACCCTCAAAGGCAGTAACTGTGTCTTTCTGCACCCTCAGGGCCCAGCATAGGATCCGTGCTCTGAGATAGGGGCCCCCCGACCCAGCACAGGGAGCAGCTGCTCTCAGCAGGGAGCATTAGAGGCAAAGCTGCACCTTGAATGAGTACGGTTCTTACTCTGGAGATACAAGAAAACTTTCTATTTACGTTATTTTAATGTAGGTTATTTTAACTACGTTGCATATTTAATTCATATTAAACAGTATGTTGAGGGCGCATGACTCAGCTTTTCCCTAATCACTCAGTCATTGTTGTCATCAAATATTCAACTTGACCTTAGGAGAGGAGGATGCACACAGGGCTGCTCTTCCCACCACAGTCCCTGGCTCTGAGGCGCTGTGCTGCTGTTTTTTATTTTTTTATTTTATTGTATTTTATTTTTGGAGATGGAGTCTCGCTCTTGTCGCCCAAGCTGGAGTGCAATGGTGCGATCTTGGCTCACTGCAGCCTCCACC
Source organism: Piliocolobus tephrosceles (assembly GCF_002776525.5). Classification (NCBI taxonomy): domain Eukaryota; kingdom Metazoa; phylum Chordata; class Mammalia; order Primates; family Cercopithecidae; genus Piliocolobus; species Piliocolobus tephrosceles. Next base: position 11,420 of record NW_022318750.1, read on the forward strand.
TGCCAGGTTTAAGTGATTCTCTTGCCTCAGCCTCCGGAGTAGCTGGGATTACAGGTGCCCGCCACCTTACTGGGCTAATTTTTTTGTATTTTTAGTAGAGATGAGGTTTCACCATATTGGTGAGGCTGGTCTCGAACTCCTAACCTCAGGTGATCCCCCTGCCTCAGCCACCCAAAGTGTTGTGATTACAGGCGTGAGCCACCAAGCCCGGCCATGCTGCTGCTTTTTATAGCCAGTGTTTTCTAGTTTCTTGCTCAGAGAGAGCTGTTGATCTCATTTTATGATGTTATCAGTTTGCTTGTCTCTACAGTTTCCAATTTCCTGAGGCCAGAAAGCTAGAAAACTAAGATATTTTAAAATCACGTGCAATTATTAAAAAAAAAAAAAAAAAAAGGCTGGGCCTGGTGGCTCACACCAGTAATTCCAGCACTTTGGGAGGCTGAGGCAGGAGAATAGCTTGAGCTCAGGAGTGTAAGATTAGCCTGGACAACACAGCCAGACTCCATCTCTTAAAAAGTAATTACACGCATGAAATGTCAATTCACGGATCAGATTCTCAAAATTTATAGCCAGAAATAAACCTCAGTGTATATGAAATGGTAATCTGTGTAGTATATGATAGTTTAAGCTTCACATAGTAGTGAGAAAAGGAAGAATTAATAAAATCATAATAAAAAAATGGGTTTGCCAGAGGGTGGGAAGAGGCATATCCCTCTTCTCACTTCATACCAAACTCCAAAATTAGTTCCAGTTACTCGCCTGTTTAATTTAAAGAAAATAATGGAAAAGATACATGTATATTTAATTTAGGTGGAATGAAAAAGACCATATGGGAAGGGTTAAGGTAATAATGGGATGCCTGTTAGATAGACTGTTAGGACCCTTAAATGATGTCTTCAAAGTAGATTTCCAAATATGGGAAATTTTTGTTTGTTTGTTTGTGACAGAGTCTCACTTTTTTGCCCAGGCTGGAGGGCAGTGGCGTGATCTCGGCACACTGCAATCGCTTGAACCAGGGAGGCGGAGGCTTTGGGAAACTGAGATGGGAGGGTGGTTCCTCCGCCTCCCTGGTTCAAGCGATTCTCCTGCCTCAGCCTCCTGAGTAGCTGGGATTACAAGCGCACACAACCGCGCCTGGCTACTTTTTGCATTTTTAGTAGAGACAGGGTTCCACCATGTTGGTCAGGCTGGTCTTGAACTCCTGACCTCGTGATCTGCCTGCTTCATGATCCGCCTGCCTCAGCCTCCCAAAGTGCTAGGATTAGAGGTGTGAGCCAGCTGGGAAAACATTTTTATAGAATGTGCCAAGCCGGGAAATTATTTTTATAGAACATTAATAACACTAAATATTTTATAAAGAAAAAATTCTATGAAAAACTAGAAGGAACATATAAAAATGTTATTAGTTTGTAGGGTGATGATTGGTAGGTTTTTTGTGGTTTTTTTTTTTGAGACAAGGTCTTGCTCTCTTGCTCAGGTTAGAGTTCAGTGGCACGATTGATCATAGCTTACTGCAGCCTTAAACTCCTGGGCTCAAGCTATCTGCCCACCTCAGCCTCCTGAGTAGCTGGCACCATGGACATGTGCCATCATGCCCAGCTAATTTTTAAAATAATTTTTGCAGAGGCAGGGTCTCACTATGTTACCCAGGCTGGTCTCGAACTCCTGGCCTCCAGCCACCCTCCCATCTCAGTTTCCCAAAGCGCTGGGATTACAGGTGTGAGCCACTATGCCAGGCCCCATATTAGATATTTCCTACATCAGGCATGTGTGTTATAATTGGGAAAAAAACACTTCTGTAAAAAAGAAAAGCCTGGTGAATAATGCTATGGGCCATATAGTTACGATTACTCTCAGATCCCGGGAAACCAGCATCCATCACTTGTCTAATGGCAGCAGCTCAGTTGTCTGGTGTCTTTCCCAGAGGACTCTGAACTCATTTTATGGCCTCCCACGTGAAATACTGAACTCCACCAAAAAGGGTAAATCAGTAAGGGGAAATAAGCACTGAACAAGCACTGAACTGAGGCGCTCTCGGGAGTGAAGGGGCTGAGCTTAAGTTAAAGCCACATGTTACGGGGCTTGCAGAACATGCACATTCACAGCCTTTGTAGATTTCACTGCAGATCTCTGACTTCTTCAGCAGTCCAGGTAAATAATCACTTCAGGTGAACACCCCTCAGTGAGAAACTGGTCCTTCACAGCATGGGCACCCAGGTGTGTGCTGTGTGCAGTAGAGAGTGTCACTCTATGTGTAAATACGTGTCTTTACTTGAAATCTATACCTCTCATCCATGTGACCTTCTTGTAGGCCGATCAAATGAAGAGGAGGAAACTTCTGATTCTCCTCTAGAAAAGCAAACTCGATCCAAATACTGCACAGAAACCTCTGGCGTCCACGGTGACTCACCCTATGGTTCGGGTACCATGGACACCCACAGTCTGGAGTCCAAAGCCGAAAGAATTGCAAGGTACAAAGCAGAAAGAAGGCGACAGCTAGCAGAGAAATACGGGCTGACCCTGGATCCCGAGGCGGACTCTGAGTATTTATCCCGCTATACCAAGTCCAGAAAGGAGCCTGATGCTGTCGAAAAACGAGGAGGAAAAAGTGACAAACAGGAAGAGTCAAGCAGAGATGCGAGTTCTCCGTACCCCAGGACCGAGACGATGGGGCTCAGGACCTGTGCAGGTGAATCCAAGGACTATGCCCTCCATGGGGGTGACGGCGCTTCCGACCCGGAGGTGCTGCTGAACGTAGAAAACCAAAGACGAGGTCAAGAGCTGAGTGCCACCCAGCAGGCCCATGACCTGTCCCCAGCAGCAGAGAGTTCCTCGACCTTCTCTTTGTCTGGGCGAGACTCCTCCTTCACTGAAGTGCCACAGTCCCCAAAGCACATGCACAGCTCCTCCCTGCAGCAGGCGGCCTCCCGGAGCCCCTCCTTCGGTGACCCACAGCTATCCCCTGAGGCCCGACCCAGGTAAGCATCCAGCCCACGCTAACCACCCTGAACGCCGGAGAATACCTTCTTTTTGCCTCTCTGTATGATAGGGTTTGGGTATTCTTAGCATCTTGTGGAGGTCGAGGCTCATTGGAGAAATATCATGGTATATGATTTTTTTTTTTTTTCTGAAGACAGGGTCCCACTGTGTTGCCCAGGCTAGAGGGCAGTGACACGATCACAGCTTGCTGTAGCCTTGAACTCCTGGGCTCAAGCAATCCTCCTGCCTCAGCCTCACAAGTAGCTGGAATCACAGGAACGTGCCACCATGCCCGGCTAATTTTTGCTTTTTTTTTTTTTTTAGAGACAGGGTCTCGCTGTGTTGCCCAGGCTGACCACAAGAGATTCTCCTGTTCGACCTCCCAATGCGCTGGGATTACCAGCATTGGGAAGTCGAACAGGAGAGTCTCTTGTTTCACTAAAATGGACACGACACCATACCTGCCCTAAGATTCTTACATTTTGGCCATGTCAAAACAGGTTCTACCAAAGCTGGAAGCCTCGTGTTCTTTTTGTTTGTGTGTTTCTTATGTTCTTTTTTTAAAAAAAACTGAACAGGTATCATGGGGACAGTTTCATGGACTCCTCACTTCAGGACGCTCTTGCTGGATGTCTCACCTCCCTTTCATAGTTCGTCTTTCATGGCTTTTCTGTAATCATATCAGAGACTGATGATTGTTGGTGATTGCTTCTGTTGCTGTGGTTAGAATCACAGAGCAGAGGAAGCACCACTAACCAGTGGAAGCATCTCAGCGCAGGGCACAGAAGTATCACTGCAGTATACACGGAACAGAACTAGACTGCCTAGTTCTGTAAGTATATCACATACTAGGACACAGATATGTGTGAGAACCGTGCATTATAAAGATCAACCATTAGAAAAACCACTGTGTAAAAGGATCCACTCAAGATAAGAGCAGCTCCCATTTGGAGAAATTGAAAAAGGTATGAAATCAGAAAGTCAAATGACAGAAGAGAATATATGTTTCCTTCCAAATTTAAATTTTAAAACTGTGATGACCATATTAAAAATGCGATTTACTTAACTGTCCTGCTTAAAGGTTTGGGATAATTGTCTAGGTGGATCTTAACTGTATTTTTCAGTTCAAACAAGCAATAACTTCCCAGGCGAATTGAGAAGGGATGAGAACCTAAGGTCAGGGAGATTCATTCTGAAAGAAAAAGACTCATATGTGAGAAACACCCTTATTTGTTTCCCACTGGGACAGAGGGGTGCACACCTGATCATCTCTAAGTGGCAGGAACAAATGTGAAGCAGACCTTTGTGGTACTGAAATGTATTAACCCAAAGACCTGTCATTGCATTCTGAAGCATCCAGACTGAAATATTTAGAGAGATCAGCTTCCAACAGAATTAAATACTATAGATCCCAAGGATCCATTCTGAGCACGCTTGTTCAGCCTTTTGCTTTAACTACTGGAAATGTGGGGACTGTGAGTTACTGTCTCATATTTTGAAAAGAAGGATTTTGTTTGAGAATTTGCATTTCATCATAGAAACCATGTTCTTGGTTTAGTTACTCTCTACCAAAGGAAGTTCTTCCTGTGTTTTGCAAGTAGGACAAAGAACCTAACAGACTCCAATTTAAAAAGAATATTAGAGATATATAATTACACTGGTTTAAAAGAAATGAGGAATCTAATTTCAGATTGCCACATGATGACAGCTGTTGAAGTCGTTATCACGGTATGTGAGTTAGTCACCTAGATCAGGTATGACAGATTCTCAGTAAGATTTTAAATCAGTTGTAATAGTAATTAAGACTTTGTTGAGCATCCCAGGTAAAAGGACAGGATACTTCATATTTCGTATGAGTTAAAATCTTAATATTAAAAAATGTATATAACTTGTCTTAAGACCTAGAAAAAAGCATTGTCGACGTATTTAGGCCTGTAGCAAAATAAAGCGACTTCTTTATAGGTTATTTTGAAGATGCATATTACCTAGAAGTTTTCATAAGCCAAGCCTTAGCTTCACAGCACTTTACTTTCATGAAAAAAACTTAAAAGAATTAAGAAATTGTAAGGGCTTCTAGAAGAGGCGCATACCTTCTTTTCTAAGCCATTTAAGGCATACAATTCTATGATTCATAGGCAAAGAAACCCAAATTAGTTTATGTATTTATTAGGAAAATACCTGGGACGTATTTACATAAAGAAGGATGGAAAATGTGTGACAAATCTGACGTTTAAAACAATTAAGATTTACATTGTAATGACAGCAGTGATTCAGCTTGTAAAAATGAATTTACAAAGGATTAAAATTCTGCTTAGATAGTCTTTATCTAGAACCAGGAAATTCAAGTTTCACAAAGTCATTTTCTGATTCCTGTTTAGGGGGAAGTAAGATGAACCAAAAAAAAAAAAAAAAAAAAAAAAAAAATACGCTGTAACCCAGAACAGTAACAAAAGAAACCTCCTTGGTGACCTAAATAACTGTATGTGAAAATAATAATGTCATCTGATATGGAAACATGTAACTGAAAACTTTAAAATTAACAAGTGAAGAGAAAAAGTATCCATAAATAATGTTTAATGCTGTGGGTTTTTGTGGATTTTTTCTGTCACTAAAATGGAGTCTTTTTCTCACTGCTGCACTCTGCCATCATCTAGCTCTGCCAAACTTTTTGGCTGTTAAATCTCTGAATCAACTCCTTCCCATTTAATCATTTTGTTCTGTGCTTGCTAGCAACAGGCTGTCTTATTTAAATATGAAAACAATGACACTCTTGAATATACCATCAAAAGACCACCTATAGTGTCCTAAACATTCAGATGTGAGTCCCATCTCCAATGCTGTTTTTGAATGTGCTCATGTACACTAACACCTGTACATACCTGTGCATATATACAGAATAATCATTAATTCTCATACTTCACTATACTATACTCATTAAGCATTATAGGCAAAATAACAGTATTTAGGACAATATTTGCCTGAGTAATACATTTATTTTGTAATTATTTAGTATTCAGTTTATATGATAAAGAAGATTTTTTATAAATTAGTTAATTGATTAGTTGATATTACAGGATCTTTAACTCAGAAATTCTGTTAGATGCCCAGGAATTCAGATGGACACATTGCTCTGAAGAAAACTAAGAATACACATAGTAATGAAATAAGTGAAGTAGAAAATAGTAAGATACTTCCAGACCCACTCTCCAACTGTCACAAACCTGTAAACTTGGAATTTCAGAAATGGTATTATTTGCTGGAGAGGTAGTGTTACTGATTATCAACCATTCTTTGTTAATTCCACCACTGTGAATTTTAGAATACAATTAAAAGGAATTTAGGTCCTATGGATTATTCAGATTTTTAAACATCTGAGCTTGAGCTTCTGCTACTACTAGAAATTCCAAATCCAAAGCTCTTGTTGAATTTGTTACTTTATGCATCTCATGTATCTATGTAAAGGAAATGTGCTGTGTTTGTTACTTTTATGAGTGGAGAAACTCACTGTCTTCAGTCCTGCTGCTGCCTTTGCTAAGCATCCAGCTATCACTCTCTGTTCTCAGGGAACTATGTGACTGGCAAAGAGAGTGAAATGGAAGGTAGACCTCATTTATTTTCTTTCTTTTCTTTCTTTCTTTTTCTTTCTTTCTTCTTTCTTTCTTTCTTTCTTTCTTTCTTTCTTTCTTTCTTTCTTTCTTTCTTTCTTTCTTTCTTTCTCTCTCTTCCCTCTCTCTCCTCTCTCTCTTTCTCTCTCTCTCTCTTCTCTCTCTCTCTCTCTCTCTTTTTTTGACGGAGTCTCACTCTAACACCAGGCTGGAGTGCAGTGGTGCAATTTTGGCTCACTGCAACCTCCACCGCCCAGGTTCAAGCTGCCTCAGCCTCCCAAGTAGCTGGGACTACAGGCATGCGCCACCATGCCCAGCTAATTTTTGCATTTTTAATAGAGATGAGGTTTCACCATGTTGGCCAGGATGGTCTCCATCCCTTGACCTCAAGTGATCCACCTGCCTTGGCCTCCCAAAATGCTGGGATTACAGGCGTGAGCCACGGTGCCCTGCCGGTAGACCTCATTTTCTAGTGGTGATCCACTCTAGAAAACCCTCGTTTGTTAGTTTTGTTTGTCATTACTGTACTGCAGTCCCTCGCCACTCCTTTCTCCTTAGCTAATTGTGTCCTTAGTAGTCAGAACACGATATGGAGGTTTCACGCAGAGCTGAGGCTGACGCTGGACCCCTGGGAGAGTTGCCACTGGTGGATGATGGTCTGGGCAGGGCTGCCATGGATGCCAGAGAGCTGTGGATCAGCTCAGGAAACAGATCAGGGCACCCTGTGGAATGCAGCTTCTGCAACACCTTGACATGGTGCAGACTGAGCCACTAAGAAAGGAAGGGGCTTGTGCTAGGCACTTGGAGTTTATTTCTGGTTGCATTTGCTCATCTCCCGATGAGAGGTTTTAGTCTAAAAACTGACTCCAGAGCCTCAAAATCTCTTGGCTCAGTGTTCTGTTTCCATGCACTGAGAGAGGTGTCTGCAGGAGAGCATCGTGCTTGACCTTCCACGCTCCCGTGTCCACTAGCAGGCAGGTTTTCTGACACGGGCTGCGGGATTCAGGACAGCGCATCATGGAGAAACATACATCTCGGGAGCCACTCTGTAAAGAACAGACCTCTAGGTCCTCCTAACAGCTTGTTCTATTACTGCAATGGAATTGGCTTCACCTTTCAGTCCCTGTACCCCCAAACACCTGT
>NW_022318751.1:0-5096 GCF_002776525.5 Piliocolobus tephrosceles
AACTGATGTCATTCCACCACTGTGATTTGTTCCTGCCCCACCTTAACAGAGCAATTAACCTTGTGAAATTCCTTCTCCTGGCTCAGAAGCTCCTCCACTGAGCACCTTGTGACCCCGCCCCTGCCCGTAAAACCCCCTTTGACTGTAATTTTCCAGTATCCACCCAAATCCTATAAAACGGCCCCACCCCATCTCTCTTTGCTGACTGTTTTCAGACTCAGCCTGCCTGCACCCAGGTGAAATAAACAGCCTTGTTGCTCACACAAAGCCTGTTTGGTGGTCTCTTCACATGCACGTGCATGACATTTAGTGCCAAAACCCAGGACAGGAGGATTCCTGCGGGAGACCAGTCCCCTGTCCTCGCCCTCACTCTGTGAGGAGATCCACCTATGACCTCGGGTCCTCAGACCAACCGGTTAGCCCAAGAAATATCTCATGAATTTCTTTTTTTTTTTTTTTTGAGATGGAGTCTCGCTCTGCTGCCCAGGCTGGAGTACAGTGGCACGGTCTCGGCTCACTGCAAGCTCTGCCTCCCGGGTTCATGCCATTCTCCTGCCTCAACCTCCCAAGTTGCTGGGACTACAGGCGCCCGCCACTACGCCCGGCTAATTTTTTTTTATTTTTAGTAGAGAAGGGGTTTCACTGTGTTAGCCAGGATGGTTTCCATCTCCTGACCTCGTGATCCGCCCACCTCAGCCTCCCAAGGTGCTGGGATTACAGGCGTGAGTCACCACACTCGGCCAATCTCATGAATTTCAAATCAGGTAAGCCAATCTCATGAATTTCAAATCAGGTAAGCGGTCTTTTCACTCTCTTCTCCAGCCTCTCTCGCTACCCTCCAATCTCCCTCTCTCACTACCCTTCAATCTCCATGTCCTTCCAATTCCAGTTTTTTTAATTTAATTTAATTTTATTTTTTTTGAGACGGAGTCTCGCTCTGCCGCCCAGGCTGGAGTGCAGTGGCCGGATCTCAGCTCACTGCAAGCTCCGCCTCCCGGGTTCACGCCATTCTCCGGCCTCAGCCTCCCGAGTAGCTGGGACTACAGGTGCCCGTCACCTCGCCCGGCTAGTTTTTTTGTATTCTTTTAGTAGAGACGGGGTTTCACTGTGTTAGCCAGGATGGTCTCGATCTCCTGACCTCGTGATCCGCCCGTCTCGGCCTCCCAAAGTGCTGGGATTACAGGCTTCAGCCACCACGCCCGGCCCCAATTCCAGTTCTTTTTCCTCTCTAGTAGAGACAAAGGAGACACATTTTATCCATGGACCCAAAACTCCGGCGCCGGTCACAGACTCGGGAAGACAGTCTTCCCTTGGTGTTTAATCACTGCGGTGACGCCTGCCTGATTATTCACCCACATTTCATTGGTGGCTGATCACCACAGGGATGCCTGCCTTGGTCATCCACTCACATTCCCTTGGTGGCAAGTCAATTGCAGGGATGCCTGCTTTGGCTGCTCACCCACATTGCAGCCCAGGGCTGCTCACCATCCACTTCTCTGTGTCTCTACCTTTCTCTTTAAACGTACTTCCTTCACTATGGGCAAGCTTCAGCCTTCCATTCCCCCATCTTCTCCTTTAGCCTGTGTTCTTAAAAACTTAAAACCTCTTCAAGTCTCGCCTGACCTAAAACCTAAGTGTCTTATTTTCTTCTCCAACACCACTTGGCCCCAGTACAAACTCTATAATGGTTCTAAATAGCCAGAAAACGGCACTTTTGATTTCTCCATTTTACATAACCTGGATGATTTTTGTCAGAAAATGGGTAAATGCTCTGAGGTGCCTGATGTCCAGGCATTCTTTTACATATCAGTCCCTCCCTAGTTGCTGTTCCCAATGCAACTTGTCCCAAATCCTCCTTCTTTCCCTCCCACCTGGCCCTTCAGTCCCAACCCCAAGCGTCACCGAGTCTTTTGAATCTTCCTTTCCTACAGACCCATCTGACCTTTCCTCCCCAGGCTGCTCCACGTCAGGCCCCAATTCTTCCTCAGCCTCCGCTCCCCTACCCTATAATCCTTTTATCACCTCCCCTCCTCACACCCAGTCCCCCTTACAGTTTCGTTCCACAACTAGACCTCTCCTACCGGCCCAACAATTTCCTCTTAAAGGTGGCTGGAACTAAAGGCATAGTCAAGGTTAATGCTCCTTTTTCTTAATCTGACATCTCCCAAATCAGTTAGCATTTAGGCTCTTTTTCATCAAATATAAAAACCCAGCCAGTCCATGGCCCATTTGGCAACAACCCTTATACACTTTACCGCCCTAGACCCATAGGGGCCAGAAGGCTGCCTTATTCTCAATATACATTTTATTACCTAACCCACTCCCAACATTATAAAAAGCTCCAGAAATTAGATTCTGGCCCCCAAACCCCACAACAGGACTTAATCAACCTCGCCTTCAAGGTGTACAATAACAGAATAGAGGCAGCCAAGTAGCAATGTATTTCTGAGTTGCAATTCCTTGCCTCCACTGTGAGACAAACCCCAGCCACATCTCCAGCACACAAGAACTCCAAACACCAGGACCGTCTGCCCCAGGATCTTGCTTCAAGTGCTGGAAATCTGGCCACCGGGCCAAGGAATGCCTGCAGCCTGGGATTCCTCCTAAGCCATGTTCCATCTGTGCAGGACCCCACTGGAAATCAGAATGCCCAACTCGCCTGGCAGCCACTCCCAGAGCCCCTGGAACTCTGGCCCAAGGCTCTCTGACTGACTCCTTCCCAGATCTGCTCGGCTTAGCGGCTGAAGACTGACGCAGCCCGATCGCCTCGGAAGCCCCCTAGACCAACCATCACAGACGCCGAGCTTCAGGTCATTCTCACAGTGGAGGGTAAGTCCGTCCCCTTCTTAATCAATATGGAGGCTACCCACTCCACATTACCTTCTTTTCAAGGGTCCGTTTCCCTTGCTTCCATAACTGTTGTGGGTATTGACGGCCAGGCTTCTAAACCTCTTAAAACCCCAACTCTGGTGCCAACTTGGACAACATTCTTTTATGCACTCCTTTTTAGGTATCCCCACCTGCCCAGTTCCCTTATTAGGTCGAGACATTTTAACTAAATTATCTGCTTCCCTGACTATTCCTAGGCTATAGCCACACCTCATTACCACCCTTTTCCCCAGTTCAAAGCCTCCTTCACATCCTCCCCTTGTATCTCACCACCTTAATCCACAAGTATAGGACACCTCTACTCCTTCCCTGGAGACCGATCATGCATCCTTTATCATCCCATTGAAACCTAATCACCCTTACCCCACCATGCTTTAAAAGGATTAAAGCCTGATATCATTCGCCTGTTACAGCATGGCCTTTTAAAGTCTATAAACTCTCCTTACAATTTCCCCATTTTACCTGTTCAAAAACTGGACAAGCCTTACAGGTTAGTTCAGGATTTGCACCTTATCAACCAAATTGTCTTGCCTATCCACCCATGGTGCCAAAGCCATAGACTCTCCTATCCTCAATACCTCCCTCCACAACCCCTCCATAACCCACTATTCTGTTCTGGATCTCAAACATGCTTTCTTTACTACTCCTTTGCACTCTTCATCACAGCCTCTCTTTGCTTTCACTTGGACTGACCCTGACACCCATTAGGCTCAGCAAATTACCTGGGCTGTGCTGCCACAAGGCTTCAGAGACAGCCTCCATTACTTCAATCAAGTCCAAATTTCTTCCTCATCCATTACCTATCTCAGCATAATCCTTCATGAAAACACACGCGCTCTCCCTGCTGATTGTGTCCAGCTAATCTCCCAAACCCCAACCCCTTCTACAAAACAACAGCTCCTTTCCTTCCTAGGCATGGTTAGGTACTTCAGCCTTTGGATACCTAGTTTTACCATCCTGACTAAACCATTATATAAATTCACAAAAGCAAACCTAGCTGACTCCATGGATCCTAAATCCTTTTGCCACTCCTCTTACCGTTCCTTTAAAACAGCCCTACAAGCTGCTCCCACACTAGCTCTCCCTAACTCATCCCAACCCTTTTCGTTACAAACAGCCAAAGTACAGGGCTGTGCAGTCAAAATTCCTACACGAGAGCCAGGACCGCGCCCTGTAGCCTTTCTGTCCAAACAACTTGACCTTACTGTTTTAGGCTAGCCTCTACATTATTCCTGATACCACACCTGACCCCCATGACTGTATCTCTCTGATCTACCTGACATTCACTCCATTTCCCCGTATTTCCTTCTTTCCTGTTCCTTACCCTGATCACACTTGGTTTACTGACAGCAGTTCCACCAGGCCTAATCGCCACTCACCAGCAAAGGCAAGCTATGCTACAGTATCTTCCACATCTATCATTGAGGCTATCGCTCTGCCCTCCTCACCCCACCCCCACCCCCGCCCCCGCCCCCCACTACCTCTCAGCAAGCTGAACTCACTGCCTTAACTCAGGCCCTCACTCTTGCAAAGGGACTACGTGTCAGTATTTATACTGACTCTGTGCCTTCCATATCCTACACGATCATGCTGTTATATGGGCTGAAAGAGGTTTCCTCACTACTCAAGGGTCCTCAGGCATTAATGCCTCTTTAATAAAAACTCTTCTCAAAGCTGCTTTACTTCCAAAGGAAGCTGGAGTCATTCACTGCAAGGGTCATCAAAAAGCATCAGATCCCATCGCTCAGGGCAACGCCTATGATAATAAGGTAGGTAAAGAAGCAGCTTAGTGTTCCAACTTCTGTCCCTCACAGCCAGTTTTTCTCCTTCTTGTCTGGTCACTCCCACCTACACTCCTACTGAAACTTCCACCTATCAATCTCTTCCCACACAAGGCAAATGGTTCTTGGACCAACAAAAATATCTCCTTCCAGCCTCACAGGCCCATTCTATTCTGTCATTTCATAACCTCTTCCATGTAGGTTACAAGCCACTAGCCCCCCTCTTAGAACCTCTCATTTCCTTTCCATCGTGGAAATCTATCCTCAAGGAAATCACTTCTCAGTGTTCCATATGCTATTCTGCTACTCCTCAGGCATTGTTCAGGCCCCCTCCCTTCCCTACACATCAAGTTCAGTGGTTTGCCCCTGCCCAGGACTGGCAAATTGACTTTACCCACTTTAGTCAGGAAACTAAAAAACCTCTTG
>NW_022318752.1:0-5096 GCF_002776525.5 Piliocolobus tephrosceles
CAAGAGGTTTTTTAGTTTCCTGACTAAAGTGGGTAAAGTCAATTTGCCAGTCCTGGGCAGGGGCAAACCACTGAACTTGATGTGTAGGGAAGGGAGGGGGCCTGAACAATGCCTGAGGAGTAGCAGAATAGCATATGGAACACTGAGAAGTGATTTCCTTGAGGATAGATTTCCACGATGGAAAGGAAATGAGAGGTTCTAAGAGGGGGGCTAGTGGCTTGTAACCTACATGGAAGAGGTTATGAAATGACAGAATAGAATGGGCCTGTGAGGCTGGAAGGAGATATTTTTGTTGGTCCAAGAACCATTTGCCTTGTGTGGGAAGAGATTGATAGGTGGAAGTTTCAGTAGGAGTGTAGGTGGGAGTGACCAGACAAGAAGGAGAAAAACTGGCTGTGAGGGACAGAAGTTGGAACACTAAGCTGCTTCTTTACCTACCTTATTATCATAGGCGTTGCCCTGAGCGATGGGATCTGATGCTTTTTGATGACCCTTGCAGTGAATGACTCCAGCTTCCTTTGGAAGTAAAGCAGCTTTGAGAAGAGTTTTTATTAAAGAGGCATTAATGCCTGAGGACCCTTGAGTAGTGAGGAAACCTCTTTCAGCCCATATAACAGCATGATCGTGTAGGATATGGAAGGCACAGAGTCAGTATAAATACTGACACGTAGTCCCTTTGCAAGAGTGAGGGCCTGAGTTAAGGCAGTGAGTTCAGCTTGCTGAGAGGTAGTGGGGGGCGGGGGCGGGGGTGGGGGTGGGGTGAGGAGGGCAGAGCGATAGCCTCAATGATAGATGTGGAAGATACTGTAGCATAGCTTGCCTTTGCTGGTGAGTGGCGATTAGGCCTGGTGGAACTGCTGTCAGTAAACCAAGTGTGATCAGGGTAAGGAACAGGAAAGAAGGAAATACGGGGAAATGGAGTGAATGTCAGGTAGATCAGAGAGATACAGTCATGGGGGTCAGGTGTGGTATCAGGAATAATGTAGAGGCTAGCCTAAAACAGTAAGGTCAAGTTGTTTGGACAGAAAGGCTACAGGGCGCGGTCCTGGCTCTCGTGTAGGAATTTTGACTGCACAGCCCTGTACTTTGGCTGTTTGTAACGAAAAGGGTTGGGATGAGTTAGGGAGAGCTAGTGTGGGAGCAGCTTGTAGGGCTGTTTTAAAGGAACGGTAAGAGGAGTGGCAAAAGGATTTAGGATCCATGGAGTCAGCTAGGTTTGCTTTTGTGAATTTATATAATGGTTTAGTCAGGATGGTAAAACTAGGTATCCAAAGGCTGAAGTACCTAACCATGCCTAGGAAGGAAAGGAGCTGTTGTTTTGTAGAAGGGGTTGGGGTTTGGGAGATTAGCTGGACACAATCAGCAGGGAGAGCGCGTGTGTTTTCATGAAGGATTATGCTGAGATAGGTAATGGATGAGGAAGAAATTTGGACTTGATTGAAGTAATGGAGGCTGTCTCTGAAGCCTTGTGGCAGCACAGCCCAGGTAATTTGCTGAGCCTAATGGGTGTCAGGGTCAGTCCAAGTGAAAGCAAAGAGAGGCTGTGATGAAGAGTGCAAAGGAGTAGTAAAGAAAGCATGTTTGAGATCCAGAACAGAATAGTGGGTTATGGAGGGGTTGTGGAGGGAGGTATTGAGGATAGGAGAGTCTATGGCTTTGGCACCATGGGTGGATAGGCAAGACAATTTGGTTGATAAGGTGCAAATCCTGAACTAACCTGTAAGGCTTGTCCAGTTTTTGAACAGGTAAAATGGGGAAATTGTAAGGAGAGTTTATAGACTTTAAAAGGCCATGCTGTAACAGGCGAATGATATCAGGCTTTAATCCTTTTAAAGCATGGTGGGGTAAGGGTGATTAGGTTTCAATGGGATGATAAAGGATGCATGATCGGTCTCCAGGGAAGGAGTAGAGGTGTCCTATACTTGTGGATTAAGGTGGTGAGATACAAGGGGAGGATGTGAAGGAGGCTTTGAACTGGGGAAAAGGGTGGTAATGAGGTGTGGCTATAGCCTAGGAATAGTCAGGGAAGCAGATAATTTAGTTAAAATGTCTCGACCTAATAAGGGAACTGGGCAGGTGGGGATACCTAAAAAGGAGTGCATAAAAGAATGTTGTCCAAGTTGGCACCAGAGTTGGGGTTTTAAGAGGTTTAGAAGCCTGGCCGTCAATACCCACAACAGTTATGGAAGCAAGGGAAACGGACCCTTGAAAAGAAGGTAATGTGGAGTGGGTAGCCTCCATATTGATTAAGAAGGGGACGGACTTACCCTCCACTGTGAGAATGACCTGAAGCTCGGCGTCTGTGATGGTTGGTCTAGGGGGCTTCCGAGGCGATCGGGCTGCGTCAGTCTTCAGCCGCTAAGCCGAGCAGATCTGGGAAGGAGTCAGTCAGAGAGCCTTGGGCCAGAGTTCCAGGGGCTCTGGGAGTGGCTGCCAGGCGAGTTGGGCATTCTGATTTCCAGTGGGGTCCTGCACAGATGGAACATGGCTTAGGAGGAATCCCAGGCTGCAGGCATTCCTTGGCCCGGTGGCCAGATTTCCAGCACTTGAAGCAAGATCCTGGGGCAGACGGTCCTGGTGTTTGGAGTTCTTGTGTGCTGGAGATGTGGCTGGGGTTTGTCTCACAGTGGAGGCAAGGAATTGCAACTCAGAAATACATTGCTACTTGGCTGCCTCTATTCTGTTATTGTACACCTTGAAGGCGAGGTTGATTAAGTCCTGTTGTGGGGTTTGGGGGCCAGAATCTAATTTCTGGAGCTTTTTATAATGTTGGGAGTGGGTTAGGTAATAAAATGTATATTGAGAATAAGGCAGCCTTCTGGCCCCTATGGGTCTAGGGCGGTAAAGTGTATAAGGGTTGTTGCCAAATGGGCCATGGACTGGCTGGGTTTTTATATTTGATGAAAAAGAGCCTAAATGCTAACTGATTTGGGAGATGTCAGATTAAGAAAAAGGAGCATTAACCTTGACTATGCCTTTAGTTCCAGCCACCTTTAAGAGGAAATTGTTGGGCCGGTAGGAGAGGTCTAGTTGTGGAACGAAACTGTAAGGGGGACTGGGTGTGAGGAGGGGAGGTGATAAAAGGATTATAGGGTAGGGGAGCGGAGGCTGAGGAAGAATTGGGGCCTGACGTGGAGCAGCCTGGGGAGGAAAGGTCAGATGGGTCTGTAGGAAAGGAAGATTCAAAAGACTCGGTGACGCTTGGGGTTGGGACTGAAGGGCCAGGTGGGAGGGAAAGAAGGAGGATTTGGGACAAGTTGCATTGGGAACAGCAACTAGGGAGGGACTGATATGTAAAAGAATGCCTGGACATCAGGCACCTCAGAGCATTTACCCATTTTCTGACAAAAATCATCCAGGTTATGTAAAATGGAGAAATCAAAAGTGCCGTTTTCTGGCTATTTAGAACCATTATAGAGTTTGTACTGGGGCCAAGTGGTGTTGGAGAAGAAAATAAGACACTTAGGTTTTAGGTCAGGCGAGACTTGAAGAGGTTTTAAGTTTTTAAGAACACAGGCTAAAGGAGAAGATGGGGGAATGGAAGGCTGAAGCTTGCCCATAGTGAAGGAAGTACGTTTAAAGAGAAAGGTAGAGACACAGAGAAGTGGATGGTGAGCAGCCCTGGGCTGCAATGTGGGTGAGCAGCCAAAGCAGGCATCCCTGCAATTGACTTGCCACCAAGGGAATGTGAGTGGATGACCAAGGCAGGCATCCCTGTGGTGATCAGCCACCAATGAAATGTGGGTGAATAATCAGGCAGGCGTCACCGCAGTGATTAAACACCAAGGGAAGACTGTCTTCCCGAGTCTGTGACCGGCGCCGGAGTTTTGGGTCCATGGATAAAATGTGTCTCCTTTGTCTCTACTAGAGAGGAAAAAGAACTGGAATTGGGGCCGGGCGTGGTGGCTGAAGCCTGTAATCCCAGCACTTTGGGAGGCCGAGACGGGCGGATCACGAGGTCAGGAGATCGAGACCATCCTGGCTAACACAGTGAAACCCCGTCTCTACTAAAAGAATACAAAAAAACTAGCCGGGCGAGGTGACGGGCACCTGTAGTCCCAGCTACTCGGGAGGCTGAGGCCGGAGAATGGCGTGAACCCGGGAGGCGGAGCTTGCAGTGAGCTGAGATCCGGCCACTGCACTCCAGCCTGGGCGGCAGAGCGAGACTCCGTCTCAAAAAAAATAAAATTAAATTAAATTAAAAAAACTGGAATTGGAAGGACATGGAGATTGAAGGGTAGTGAGAGAGGGAGATTGGAGGGTAGCGAGAGAGGCTGGAGAAGAGAGTGAAAAGACCGCTTACCTGATTTGAAATTCATGAGATTGGCTTACCTGATTTGAAATTCATGAGATTGGCCGAGTGTGGTGACTCACGCCTGTAATCCCAGCACCTTGGGAGGCTGAGGTGGGCGGATCACGAGGTCAGGAGATGGAAACCATCCTGGCTAACACAGTGAAACCCCTTCTCTACTAAAAATAAAAAAAAATTAGCCGGGCGTAGTGGCGGGCGCCTGTAGTCCCAGCAACTTGGGAGGTTGAGGCAGGAGAATGGCATGAACCCGGGAGGCAGAGCTTGCAGTGAGCCGAGACCGTGCCACTGTACTCCAGCCTGGGCAGCAGAGCGAGACTCCATCTCAAAAAAAAAAAAAAAAGAAATTCATGAGATATTTCTTGGGCTAACCGGTTGGTCTGAGGACCCGAGGTCATAGGTGGATCTCCTCACAGAGTGAGGGCGAGGACAGGGGACTGGTCTCCCGCAGGAATCCTCCTGTCCTGGGTTTTGGCACTAAATGTCATGCACGTGCATGTGAAGAGACCACCAAACAGGCTTTGTGTGAGCAACAAGGCTGTTTATTTCACCTGGGTGCAGGCAGGCTGAGTCTGAAAACAGTCAGCAAAGAGAGATGGGGTGGGGCCGTTTTATAGGATTTGGGTGGATACTGGAAAATTACAGTCAAAGGGGGTTTTACGGGCAGGGGCGGGGTCACAAGGTGCTCAGTGGAGGAGCTTCTGAGCCAGGAGAAGGAATTTCACAAGGTTAATTGCTCTGTTAAGGTGGGGCAGGAACAAATCACAGTGGTGGAATGACATCAGTT
>NW_022318753.1:0-2638 GCF_002776525.5 Piliocolobus tephrosceles
CCCTATTTTTCTCTTTTCTTTCAATGCCACACTTCAAAAGTATGTGGCTTACTGCTTCTACTTTCTTCTCATCTTCTCACTCCTTAACCTCTCAAAACATTGGCTTCTGCTCTCAGCATACGAACAAACTCACTCTCAGGAGTCACAAATTCATCTCTTTAGCCAAATTCAATGGACTTTTCTGTCCTCTTGCTCCATGATGTGTCTGCAGTTTTGACACGGATGCCTACAAGATAACAATAATAACAACAATGCCTTTTTTTTTTTTTTAGACGAAGTCTCTCTCTGTCGCCCAGGCTGGAGTGCAGTGGCACGATCTGGGCTCACTGCAAGCTCTGCCTCCCAGGTTCAGCCCATTCTTCCTGCCTCAGCCTCCCGAGTAGCTGGGACTACAGGCGTCCGCCATAACGCCTGGCTAATTTTTGTATTTTTAGTAGAGATGGGGTTTCATCGCGTTAGCCAGGATGGTCTCGATCTCCTGACCCTGTGATCCGCCTGCCTCAGTCTCCCAAAGTGCTGGGATTACAGGCATGAGCCACCAGGCCCTGCCTATCAATGCCATTTTCTAAATGCATACTGTGTGAAGCACCTTACACATATTACCTCATTTAATCCTCACAAAAAAAGCAAGATAAGTACTTTTTTTGTTTGTTTGTTCTGAGACAGAGTCTCGCTTTGTCGCCCAGGCTGGAGTACAGTGGTGCTATCTTGGCTCACTGCAACCTCTGCCTCCTGGGTTCAAACGATTCTCCTGCCTTGGCCTCCTGAGTAGCTGGGATTACAGGCGTGTGTGCAGCATGCCCTGCTAATTTTTATATTTTTAGTAGAGGTAGGGTTTCACCATGTCGGTCAGGTTGGTCTTGAACTCTTGACCTTGTGATCCGTCCACCTTGGCCTCCAAAAATGCTAGGATTACAGGCATGAGCCACTGCGCCCGGCCAAAATGAGAACTTTCATTTTCCCTATTCTACATATGAGAACACAGATTGAGCAATGTTAAGTGATTTGCCCAAAGTTACAAAGCAAGTACATGGTAGAACTTAATTTTGACCTCAAATCTAACTTCAAAAGTTGATGTTTTTTAACAACCACTTACATTGCCCTGATATTTTTCAGGTTTAAAAAAATATGTAGCCTGGCGCGGTGGCTCAAGCCTGTAATCCCAGCACTTTCGGAGGCTGAGACGGGCGGATCACGAAGTCAGGAGATCGAGACCATCCTGGCTAACACGATGAAACCCCGTCTCTACTAAAAACTACAAAAAACTAGCCGGGCGAGGTGGCGGCGCCTGTAGTCCCAGCTACTGGGAGGCTGAGGCAGGAGAATGGCGTGAACCCGGGAGGCGGAGCTTGCAGTGAGCTGAGATCCGGCCACAGCACTCCAGCCTGGGTGACAGAGCGAGACTCCGTCTCAGGGAAAAAAAAATAAAATAAAATAAAAAATAAAAAAAATATGTAAAAGTAATATGTGTTCACTGGAAAAAACTTAAAGTATTGGCCAGGCGCGATGGCTCAAGCCTGTAATCCCAGCACTTTGGGAGGCCGAGACGGGCGGATCACGAGGTCAGGAAATCGAGACCATCCTGGCTAACATGGTAAAACCCTGTCTCTACTAAAAAATACAAAAAATTAGCCAGGCGAGGTGGCGGGTGCCTGTAGTCCCAGCTACTCGGGAGGATGAGGCAGGAGAATAGCGTAAACCCGAGAGGTGGAGCTTGCAGTGAGCTGAGATCCAGCCACTGCACTCCAGCCTGGGCGACAGAGTGAGACTCCATCTCCAAAAAAAAAAAAAAAAAAAAAAAGACTTAAAGTATTAAGAAAGAAAAATTCCCATATTCTTACTTCTCTTTCTAATCCCACTCTCTAAGAATTATCCCTATTTCATGTCCCTTTCAGTCATATATTCTTATAGTGTTTCTTTACCATAGCTGTATATTATATCCACCTGAGATGCTTTAAAAAAAAAAAAAAAAAAAACTGATAGCTGGGCTCCAAACCAACCATTAAATAAGATTCCCTGGGTGTGGGGCCCATGCATCATTAATTTCAAAAGCCTCCTAGGTGATTAAAATGTGCAGTTGTAAATGACATTACATTATCTAGATGCTTCTTCTTGTTTGCTCTTTCTTGTCTCATTGGTTGATACTCCTTCCTCCAGTCCCATAAATACAGATGCTATTTTGGAACCATATTTTTCTGTTTTTAATCCTTTCTACAATATTTATTTAACTTCAGCAATTGAAAACCTTCATATTAATCTGTCAAGACTCTTTTTTTTTTTTTTTTTTTTTTGAGACGGAGTCTTGCTCTGTCGCCCGGGCTGGAGTGCAGTAGCCAGATCTCAGCTCACTGCAAGCTCCGCCTCCCAGGTTTACACCATTCTCCTGCCTCAGCCTCCTGTGTAGCTGGGACTACAGGCGCCTGCCACCTCGCCTGGCAATTTTTTTGTATTTTTTAGTAGAGATGGGGTTTCACTGTGTTAGCCAGGATGGTCTCGATCTCCTGACCTCGTGATCCGCCCGTCTCGGCCTCCCAAAGTGCTGGGATTACAGGCTTGAGCCACTGTGCCCGGCCATCTGTCAAGACTCTTAAAATAACTCCTAAATTTATTCTCAAGTCTTTATCTTTCTCCAAGCTTA
>NW_022318754.1:0-15010 GCF_002776525.5 Piliocolobus tephrosceles
TCGTGATCCTCCCGTCTCGGCCTCCCAAAGTGCTGGGATTACTGGCTTGAGCCACCGCGCCCAGCTCTTGATTTTTTTATCAGAGAACAATAGTATTTATCTTATATGGCTGGACTGAGGATTAGCTGAGTTTATGTAACAAAAAGCATAGGTGTTGAATAAATGTGAGTTCTTTTTCTCTGCTGCTATTGGCCAGATAGAAATTTGCATTCTCAAGCTTCATACACATCAAAGATAACTTCATGACAATGGGGGTAGGTATGATAGAAATAGACAGGTTGTGAGAATTGGCATAGAAATTTTCTTACTATCTCAACTGTTGTTATTAGAAGTCTGTGATGCTTATATCAGTCAACCATAAACTTAGTTGGATGTCTAGAAGAAAAATAGGCCGGACGCGGTGGCTCAAGCCTGTAATCCCAGCACTTCGGGAGGCCAAGACGGGCGGATCACAAGGTCAGGAGATCGAGACCATCCTGGCTAACACAGTGAAACCCCGTCTCTAATAAAAAATACAAAAAACTAGCCCGGCGAGGTGGCGGGCGCCTGTAGTCCCAGCTACCCGGGAGGCTGAGGCAGGAGAATGGCGTGAACCCGGGAGGCGGAGCTTGCAGTGAGCCGAGATTGCCACACTGCACTCCAGCCTGGGAGACAGAGCGAGACTCCCATCTCATAATAATAATAATAATAATAATAATAATAATAATAAAAATTGTACTTTGATGTGACTCATTGTCTTTTTAAAACCTGTCTGCCTCAATTGTGATGAGAGAGGGATTTTTTCAAATTCACAGATTCTCTCCTCAGCAACTGCTGGAATATTGCTAAATGAAATAAAAGTGTTGCTAGCGGATCTGATCAGTGGTCAACCAAAACTATTTCTACACTAGTAGAAAAGTGGGAGGTAATGCAACTTTTCTGCGTCAGATTGCAAATAGGATTGTGGGTGTCTGCCATGACTTGAAATGTTGTGACATGCTTTGTGTATGCTGTAGGGTTTGAGAACTACATGAAGTTTTCATGTTTACAAGCCTGGGTGTTTTGAACAGTATAACGGTTCTGCAGTATATGGATGCCTCTCCGAATGATTTTGCAGTGTTTTTGGTATAATGCCCAAGCAAGGAGATTTACTAATGACTTCCAAGCATATAGTCGTGGTCTTCTGAGCAAGGATTTCCATGCACAGGAATAACTCTTACATATATTCAATGGAAAAAGAAAACATGTTTTAATGTTACCTAATTCCTCTTGACATTAGGGAATTCATGTATCTTCAAACATTCCACAATGGTGAATCGGTTTTCCCATTACTTTTCAGTATTATTGCTATCAAATTAGTCTCAAAAATATTTGAAACTGTGTGTTTAAATATTCAGAATATTTTCTTATGTGCTGTCAACATGGGTTAACTCTCCTTATTTCAGGAGTGCTGGAGAGCAGAATCACTAACAACATGAACTTCTAAGTTGACTGGTGCTTTTAGTCCTTTTACGTACTACTTACATAAATGTGGGCAAGTTACATACTTCTCTAAAACTCAATTTCCTCATCTGTAAAATGGGAAACATAATATCTCCTTAGGGCATTTTGAGAAGATTCGATTTGATGGTGTACGCAGAGCATTTATCTTAGGTTTGGCACCTAGTAAGAGTCCAGTACATTTTCGTTAGAAAGAGTTTCTTCAAACTTGAAAATAAACCACTTATTTATTCTTCTTTTATTTCTCCTCCTGTAATATTCACAGTGATCATTTTTTTGTGGAGGGGAAAAATAGTTTCCAGGAAGCAGAGTCTAAGACAACAGTTAGCACACCTGCAGTTTATTTTGGAAAGTGATTCTAGGGAATAGGAGTAGGGAGCTTAAAAGAGTGAAATGGGGAAGAGGAAAATAGAAGAGTATGCAGCTCTGGGCTTCTGGGGCCCACAGAGTCTTCCATGGACCATGTAGAATATCTGAGGGCAAGATTAGTCACCTGCTACAGTCTTTCATTCATTGTGTTGTAGCAGGGTATTAACACCCTCACATAGGTTTGCAGTATGTAAGTGATTTGTCTCTTGGTTCTAACAAGTAGCCAAAATTAGTATCAGAGAATCCCCAGAACAGAAAGTGAGCACAGCTGAGAGGCCAGATTGTATTCATACAGTTTTGGTTGCCACAGGATGTGAAGGTGGTCAGAGAACTTGAGGAAGGACACAAGAGGTATTTCATATATAATTCCTCATAGAAGCCATGTGCTGTCTGTGATTCCAGAGACTTGAGAGCAATTCAGTGTCAGGTACTTCTTTCTCAAAGCCCAACATTTGAAGGACAATAGCTTAAGTAATTCTCTAATATGGTAAAGCCCAATGTCTAAGTCACCGTGTTGTAATAGATCTACAACAGACATCTGTAAGATCCCCAATCGTGATTTTTATGCTAAACACCCAATTTAAAAAGGCACATTTTCAGAGAGAACTGAGATCCATCTTTTGAAGAGTGAGTACTTCCCTTAGTTCTGTCAGGAAACTCAAATAGATGAGAATAGCCTCCCTGGTCTGAGTATTTAGAGATCTTAAAGAAGGCAATGAAAGTGAACGTACACTTTTCTCTTTCAAAAGAGTTTCAAGAGGTTGTTTATCTCTATGGATGATTTAATATTGCTTACCTATTTTATTATAGAATTCAACATATTGATTTTTTTTCTTTAACATTAAGGAAATAATAATACTTGGAAAGCATGCTATTGGAGTCCTAGGAAACTCTAGCAATGCATAAATATGTATGAATTAGTGGGATTATGACCAAGGGTAAATGTATAAAGGGGAAAATGCAATCACATGATTCCTTTAATAATTGGTGACTCTGTGTTGGTGAGCATTTCCTTTACTGAAAATGACCCTGTCCTTAAAACTCAAAGAATCACAACGATTAAAATTTTCTACTTTCCTACTAAGCAATATGCTTTCGCTTGATGTCTCTTTAGCCTCTGAGGGGAAAATGGGTTCCAGACAAACGTCTTTCACATTAGAAGCTGTATTAAATTAACTGAAAAATAAACATTGATAATAATAATAAAACAAGAGAAATGATGACAGTAAAAGGCAAATACTTTTTAAATGATACTCAAATAGACATTCAATAAAACCACATCTTTCAGACAACATAATCATTTGCATCATAAAAAACTCTAGTGGTTCCAATTTAAAATATTGATTAAAAAGCTTCAGTTGCATTTCAAATTAGCCTAAAAAGAAATTTCCATCTTAATAAAATAGGCAAAACTTTCCTTTTAAAATTACAACTTATTTTGTTAAAAAATGTGTTCACTATTCTTGAAAAAGACCTAAAACGGGTCTTTAAGAAGAGAAAGTGTTTCCTATTTTAAATTGAACCCAGTGGAGCATGGAAGACACAATTCCAAAGCATCCAGGGAAAAAATTGAATTCCCAATCCATGATTCACATGTACTCAAATCCCCAGAATTTGGGGTTGATCCTTTAACAAGACAGGAGGGTGACTGATGATTCCTTGATATTTTAATGTTTTCTCCTGATGCCATAAGTTAGGATAACTCAGTCTGTCCTAAGGACTTTTTTAAAACCACAAAATGCAGTATCCTGCCTAGATTTATCTGAACTTCTAAGCTTATTACAGACTTTTAGATATCTTCTGGAAGATCCCTTAAGTGAAATGAGAAGATACTCTGATTTTAGTTACCAAAGTTAATGTTCTCATCACTTAAATTGACTTCATACAGTCAGGTTTATTTTATGCTCTCAGTTACTTACTACTGCAAGTCAACACAGCACAGGAATTGATGCATTTTGTGCCTTCAATTCAAAGGAAATAGCAAACACTGCTGTTTGTGAACTTTTTGGCCAATAAATAAAAAATATTTCATTTCTAATTCTCACTAGAAGGATTGAAATTAAACAGTAACAGATGAATTGGGCAGGCATAGAATACTAAATAGAAACTGGCAAATGAAATAATCCAGCTATTTGCTTTTACAATGAAAATGAGAATTGATTCTGCACTGAGAGATAGAAGTAAAAGGACCAAGAGTTTTGAAAAAAGCCTTCTCCACCTAAAGAGCAAAAGAGCACTCAGTGGCATTGAATTGTTAACCAAATTTCTTTATCAGAAACTATAATTTAATATTTAAGTATCTAATTTACATGTGACAAGGTATCATATTCAAAAATTTAAATGCAACTAGAAAACTATTAACCACTAAAAACAATACCAAACACAACCCAAACATTTATAGGAAAGCAATAGCGAGAATTTGAATTGGAAAAAAATGTTTCATCATATTTGGCTCATTAAACAAAGCATCCATTATAGCTTGGAAAAGAGCATCTCTTCTAATTCATCAAAAGTTTACCCTTTACAGCATGAATAACATTTAAAGATAGTTTCATTAACTGTATATGCACACGTGTGTATATATACTGTAAGACATACACTCGTGTGTTCATTTAAAGATATTGTATCTACCGATAACTGGCTGAACTTTGGAAGGTGCTGAAATCCACATTTCTACATGTCCTTTGACCCATTTAATAATGTCTTTTTAAAAACAGAAATTACATAAAATACTCTTTTTTATTAACTGAATATTTTCTTAAGCATAATAATAGACAATGAAAGAATTGCACTTATTATAAAGGTACAGTAAAGTGTTAGATTGCAGCTCAGCCATGAAAGATCAGGGACTGTAGGACAGATGATAAATTGTGCATTATAATGCAAAGATAGTGGTGGCCAGTGAAATTAAAATGAGAGCAACTAGTTACAGAGCAAAGAGGGGATAACAGAAGAAAATCTGCACTACTACTTTAATGCAAACCTAATTTCTCCCAAGAAACCAACCCTTTGACCTCTCTTATACAAAGAAATGGGTTCTGCACCCCTGGCAACACAGTAGACTTGGACTTCTGTATTCAAATGCTAGTTCACTGTCTCTGAGCGTGCTGCTCCAGTGTCATCTCCATAAGCTGCCCTTGACATTCTGGAGCAACTACAATATTACAGTCTCTTTGTCAGGTTTCATTGAGCCTCAATATTCCCTTCAGTTCTGTATAAATATGGTCCATTATTCATCTTCTTCTGGCTCCTGTGGTAACACAGATATTTCTTCCTTCAAGCAATCACTGAAGAATTTGAGGATTGTGCTGTAGAGATGATACTTGCTTTTCTCAGGTACATTATGACCTTCCTCTGGGTAGACCTAAGATATTGAGGAGAAAGAAGATTTCAAATTATCCAAGAAACTATTGTCACTTGCATTCATTTTCTGAGCCCCAATGGCATGGAAACTTTGAATAATAATATCTGACCAAAATCACACCTAATTCAACTCTTAAGTTCTTCATGCTAAATTTTTAAAACAATTGTAATCACGTCAATTAATATTTGGTATTTAAATTAGAATGTGTTGGCCATAAAAGGTAGACTTTTTCAAGTTTTTGTTGACTGAGATGAACTAACCTTTCCCTTAGCTTGACTAAACTGGACAAGTTTCTTTTTGACTATAGGCCCTAAAAAATAAAATTATTATCCCATTAATTCCTGAGTACAAAGGTTTAAACGGTGTCTCATTGCCCTTTGAATAAAACTCCATATTCCTCAACAATGCTTATGGAATGACCTGACATATGTTTATCTGTATGTCTTCATCTTTCATTATTCTAAACCTGGTAGTTTGTGTTTTAGACAGGTTGAACAACTTTTGGTTCTTCTGAATGGTGAGAAATTTAAATGACTTTATTTTTTCCTTTCATGACTCCTATATCAGACTGGAACCTCCTTCATAGTGTAAAGTATGTCTTGTTACCCATAGAGCAGACTGACCACTATAATGTCCTTGATAAATATGTATTAAATATATGAATGCACAGGTGTAAATGGTAGTGCAAATGGCCTTTTATCCTCTCTTCTTTACCTATATTTCCCCATTTTTTGTCCACTATTTATTATGAGATTATAATCAATTCTCATACTTAATAATAAATTGATAACAAATTCTCATATTTAATAATAAAGACAAAGGAAAAAGACAAAAGAAACAAGAAAAGGAAGAAAGGAACAACAAAAGGAAGAAAAGACAAAAGGAACAAGAAGGGAAGTAGAAACTTGTGACTTTTAAAATAGTTCAATATTTGGGATATGAATAAGTCTGAGAGGAAAATGAGAATTTAGAAAGGATTCATGCAATTCACTTGTAAAGCATGAGCTCATTCACATTCCCGGTGTAATTAGGAACAGAGAACACAATCTTTGGTACCTAAAAAACGTATTAAAAAATAATAGTATGGAGAACGGAATAATAGAGAAGCTGTGTTGTGTATCTCACAAGTGAAAAAACACAGCAAGAAAACACACTCTTCTAAGAAAGAAGCTTACCTGCATAGTATAATTCACTCCAGCTTTTATTAGGTGCTTGATTAATTCTGCTGAGTGTTGGAAATGAACTTTTGCTGCAAGAAATCAAATTATGACATTTGAAGAAACACATTGCTTGTATCAGAACTTTTTCATATTATTTTTCAAAGAGATTCAGTGTTTTATTTTACATACGTTGCATATTTAAAAGACTTATATCTGATCGGGCACAGTGGCTCACGCCTGTAGTCCCAGCACTTTGGGAGGCCAAGGCGGGCGGATCACAAGGTCAAGATGAGACCATCCTGGCTAACATGGTGAAACCCCGTCTCCACTAATAAATATAAAAAATTAGCCGGGCGAGGTGGTGGGCACCTGTAGTCCCAGCTACACGGGAGGCTGAGGCAGGAGAATGGCATGAACCCGGGAGGCAGAGCTTGCAGTGGGCCGAGATGGCGCCACCGCACTCCAGCCTGGGCGACAGAGCGAGACTCTGTTTCAAAACAAAAACAAAAACAAAAACAAAAAAAACTTATATCTGGTTTTAGGTAGAAAGCTGGTAAATATAATGGTAAAACTCTGAGCTTCACTCTGTTAAAAAAAAAAAAAAAGCAAAACAGTAGCTACAACTAAGTCCTACTTACTCTACAGAATGGTGTTTAGATTTACTTTACTGGATATTATTTATTATTCCTAATGGTACACATATTTTTATAAATTTTATAAAATTTATAAAAATTTTAACATGGCAAAAGTCTTTTCTGGATATTTATACAGGAAACCAGCTATCTATTTCATTTCGAAGATTACTAGGGCAAGTCTCAGTTGGATACTGGCATTCTGCTTTATTATCCAAATTAGAAAAGAATACCCCATACTGAGAAAACAGAATACACATCTCATTATACAAGGGCTATTTCATATAGAGCATCCTGGTTACTCTTGTTTTCTTTTATCTTCCTTCTGCTTGAATCTAAGGTCCAAAATTCTGAAGTAAGCGGTCCAAAAGCCCTGGGTTTGGTAGCTATGAAGATCTGGTGGAGTGAAGTTTCTTTTTGCAGCAGTTTGCTCACATTCTGTCTGGGGTGTTCATTCCTGTAGTTTGTGTATCTTCAAATTTCTGTAACTAATATTTAAGCTCACTTTTTTTTTTTTATTTTTTTGAGACAGAGTCTCTCTCTCTTGCCCAGGCTGGAGTGCAGTGGTGCAATCTCGGCTCACTGCAATCTCTGCCTCTTGAGTTCAAATGATTCTCCTGCCTCAGTCTCCTGAGTAGCTGGGATTACAGGCGTGCACCACCATGCTCAGCTAATTTTTGTATTTCCAGTAGAGACGGGGTTTCACCATGTGGGTCAGGCTGGTCTAAAACTCCCGACCTCGTGAGCTGCCTGCCTCTGTCTCCTAAAGTGCTGGGACTACAGGCCTGAGCCACCGCGCGCAGCCTAAGCTAACATCTTTAATTGTTGTTGCAAAGCTAGGGCAGCCTTATCAATAGTTTAAGCTTCTTTAATGCCTTAACTCTAGAGTGTTGAATAATCAGACCACAGAGCAGAGAATGTAAAATGGCAGACAATCATTTAAACCTATTTAAAAACTAGATAGTTAAGATCTTTTTCAACATCTTCCTATGGCACTTAATGGGAAAATGACCTTGTCGTTGCTACATAAGTACAAACTGCTCTATAAATGTAAGCTTCTAGAAATGCTAATTGAAAAGGTCAGTGACAGAGGTAATGTGATCCCTTATTTCTCTGTATGGGTATAGCTGAAAATACAAATGTGCAAATGGATTTTTCCAGTTGGATTTCTTTTTCTGCTTAGTTTCTACTGCAAAGTTCATTGATATTTGTTGCTATTTGTCTGTTTGCTACAGCTAAAAGGGAACATTACAGGTTTGCCTGGTTGATTGAATTCATTTGCTGGTAATTTTTGAAGATAATATTAACAGTAGTGGCATTACAGTGTCATGACTGAGCAACCATAATTCACCAGGCCCATAGGGGTTGTGTGGTGTGTGCCTGTATGCGCCTGTGTGTGTGCCTGTGCGTGTGTGTGCGCCTATGTGTGTGTGTGCGCCTGTGTGTCTGCGTGTGTGCCTGTGCGTGTGTGTACCTGTGTGTGTGCGCCTATGTGTGTGTGTGCAACTGTGTGTCTGTGCATGTGTGTACCTCTGCGTGTGTGTGCCTGTGTGTGCGCCTGTGCATGTGTGTGCCTCTGTGTGTGTGTGCCCGTGTGTGCGCCTGTGTGTCTGTATGTGCGCCTGTGTGTGCCTGTGTGTGTGTGCGCCTGTGTGTGTGCCTGTATGTGTGTGCGTCTGTGTGTGCGCCTGTGTGTGCGTCTGTGTGTGTGTGCACCTGTGTGTGAGCCTGTGTGTGTGTCCCTGTGTGTGTGTGCTCATACACATTCACAGGTGCATATTCTCTGAAGTGACCCGGGCTAAACCTTTGCTTGTATTTTATTAGATGGGTGAAGCGCCAGGCCTGTGACTGAGTGAGTCAGATAGAACATTGTGATTTACCTTTATAGCTACAAGATATTGACAGAGAAATTTGAAATAGCACTAATATATTAGTCCAGCATGATGGGTAGATGTAAAATAATTTAACCTTGAATATAATTTATTCACATGAATAAGGCTTCAGGGCACAGTGAATAAAAGGCTCAATATATGGATTCAAATGTCCTTCCTACTAATCAATTGTGTCTACACTTTTAGGGAAGTTATGTCATTTCTCAGTATTTATTTTCCCAATCTGTTAAATAAAAGTAATAATATCTACTATTCCTTGTTTGTGAGAAGAACAAATAAGATAATATTAAATGCTTTTAGCGTGTTTTCTGACATACAATGAGTACTTAATTGCTATTTATTTTTATTACGGTTGATATATATGTTAGATCTTAATACCTTAGAACAACATCCAAGTGTCCTTCAAAATTTTTATGCTCTCCTTCTCCCAACACTGGTATCATCTACATCTTTCTTTAATAGATTATTAACACCATAATTGTTTTAAATTTTCAGAACAGTTGCAAAGATAGTGCAGAGTTCCTGGATACCCATCCTCCAGTTTCCCCATTGTTAACATCTTACATTATTATGTACTTTGTCGCAAATAGAAACTAAGACTCATATACTACCATTAACTAAACCCGCTTTATTTGGGGTCCACTAGTTTTTCTTGTTGGTGTTCTTGTTGTTGTTTTCTTGTGTTACCTTTCTGTTCCAGGGTTCCATTCACAATCCCACATTATATTTAGACATCATGTCTTTTTAACTTCCTCTGGTCTATGAGACTTTCTCAGACTTTTTTTTTAATGACCCCAACAGTTCTGAGGGATACTGGCTGGATATCTGATAGAAATTTCCTTATTTGGATCTGCCTGATGTTTTTTTCATGGTTAGACTGGTGTTATATATGGGCTTGGAGTATTAAACCATGGAGGTAAAATGCTGTCCCCACTACATCATATGAAGGGCATTTAATAATAGTAATGACTTGTCACTGCTGATGTGATGTTTGTCAAATTTCTCCACTGTAAAGTTCCTCTTTCTCTCCCTTTCCATATAGTATCCTTGAAGCTAATCATTCAGTGGAACCTACTCTAAAGAGGAAGGAGTGAAGTTCAAGATTTAGGAAATATTGATTCAAGACTTTCACTTTCTTGGCTCACTTGCCAGATGGCCTTGGATAAATCTGTTTCCTTTTGGAAATTGATTTTTCTCATCCATGAATGGAGCTATAAATATTCAGTCGTCTGTTGTAAAATATCACAGAGGATAATAAAATATAGATTCTTTGGTCCCTAAGAGTGTCATGTAAATATAAAGTGATATGATTTATTGCTACTAACATCAATCACATCCACCTCCAAGGTTTAAAGTGATGAAAACATGAGAGATGGTATAAAAGTGCCTTTTTAAAGTTTTTGTTTTAAGTTAATTTAAGCGGGTAACCTCATTAGAATTTCATGTCAGTGCGTGCATGTTTTTGGTTTCTGTTTTCCAGGTTGGTTTCCATTGTAGATGTGCTGAATAACACTGTCACCACAGTCGTTAGACACAAGTGCCTTTTTAAATTAAAATTAAATAAAATCAATTCAGTTCCTCAGTCACACTAAACACAGTATGGCCACAAGTGGCTGGTGGCTACTCTTCAGCAGCACTGATAAAGTATTTCCATCATTACAGGGAATTTGACTGGACAATGGTGCCATTAGAGGCACAGCCTCCTCTCATCTCTGAATTCTTTTTTCCTACCTCCAAGCATGTATCTGATTGCTTGTGTGACTCTCTGCTCCCTTCTTCAGAAGGTTTACAGGGCTTCCTGTAAGCAAGTACTTAGATGTATCCCTTTGTAAAAGGTCATACCCTATTAAACAACAGCAGCAAGTATAATACTTACTGTCAGGGGTTCCATGAATTATTAATATATTTTCTTCTTTCAAGCCATGAATATTATGTAGCACACTGGCTGCCTATAAAGGAAAGTACAAATATCTGTACCTATAGATCTAAAGAAGCGATTGAACTGAATTTTTAGAACAAAAATCCTCCTCTTTCTTTGTTATTTTCAAATTAGTTACCTGGTAAGTGCTTTCTTCCTTGGATGGCATCCCAAGGTATCTTTCAGAGAAAGCTGAGGCTGTGACCCAATAAAACAGACATTCAAGAACAAACTAAAAACTATTTGACTAGTATATTTCATTAATTTCTTCATTTTACATTTAATTGTCATGCTTTAGTAAAATCAACTGAATCAAGGAGGATATCAACAGCTCAAAACAGGCACTAATAATATATGATAAATGAGCTTAATTGAGCTATTTTAAATTGGGCTTTTGTTTTCCACAAATCAATACATTATATTAGGTCAGTCTGTAGAAAGTACTCACCATACAATTTCAAGTCTGTGATAGGTGCAACCACTGATCCACATTTAAAAAGCTTTTCATCTGATTTTAAGATCATTGATGCAATATAGCCACCATAACCCTAGGGGAGAAATATGTATATGTATATGTATATGTGTGTATATATATATATCACACACACACACACACATATTTATATATAACAACTATGCCTGGAGATATTTTTAGCTTTTGATCAATGTTTGGTACTGTACATCATATCAGAATGTCTCAGATTTGAAAAAAAAAGCTAAAATCATTTTGTGCAATTAAAATTTTTGAACATTTGTTTAAATTGTTATATAACAGCTGTTTTAATAAGCCTTAAGTGAAATATGAAATTAATTACATCACCAAATGTCAAATATTTGCTCCATGATTTCATACCACACATCTGGAAATTGCCCCAAATAATTTGAGGTTAGGGAAATAAAGCCCTTGTTAAATCACATATATTTTTCCCCAAATATATATATATAATTTTTCCATTGTAGACGTGCTGAATAACACTGTCACCACAGTATTATTAATATATTTAATAAAATATTGAAATAATGGTGATTATATAGAATTAAAAAATACGAATGAAATTTTGAAAATATATCACCAAAAATATAGATTGTTTTAATTTCTTACAGGATTCAGAACATGTCACCCCAAAATAAGGCTGCAATCAGACTATGTCACCGGAACTATGACTCTCTGGCTTAGGATTATTTTGAGCTAGATATTTTGAGAAACTGCAGACACAGAAAGAGTACTGAAAACAAGGCTGGAAGTTGCCCTTTTGTAAGATAAATTTACATCTATAAAGGAAATTTATAGACATTTTCAAGGGTTTCTCTTTCGCTCTCTTTCTCTCCCTCTCCTTCTGCACCAGGAAGAGAATAACTACATCACTGAAGACTCAATAAAAGGAGAAGGAATTGACTTAAGTATACATAAGAAACTTTGCTTGTGTTTTGCTTTTCCTGGTCATCTCTCTTAACAAAGCCTTTCTCCACATCCTTATTCCTTTGTTTCAGAGAATGATAGTGTTTGCATCTGAGGTCTAAGTTCTTTGAGATCTGCTCTAGAGATCTGCCCATTTTTCTTGATTCTGTCCCATTAAGGAGGTATTTATGTCGCCCAGGCTGGAGTGCAGTGGTGAGATCTCGGCTCACTGCAAGCTCCGCCCCCTGGGTTCACGCCATTCTCCTGCCTCAGTCTCCAAAGTAGCTGGGACTGCAGGCGCCGCCAACTCGCCCGGCTAGTTTTTTTGTATATTTAGTAGAGACGGGGTTTCACCGTGTTAGCCAGGATGGTCTCGATCTCCTGACCTCATGATCCACCCGCCTCGGCTTCCCAAAGTGCTGGGATTACAGGCGTGAGCCACCGTGCCCGGCTTGTTTTTCTCTTGTTAATCTGCCTTTTGTTACAGTGAATCTTGGCAAAAACCTCATGAAGAGTAAAGGAGAAAATTGTCTTCTCCTCTATATTTCACACAACTAAGTGCTGGGAAGCAATGGGATATAATGAATAATGTTCCCAGATAGATGAGTTAAATGATTGTTTGAGTTGAATTTTGAATACCCTCTTGAAATGTTTTTTAACAAATCAAGATGTCCAGATGCCCATGATCTCACTAGAAAAGTTCCAGAAGAGATTTTAATAATTACAGTGACGCTGAAGAAAGGAAATGACCTACTGTGTTATCTGTTTTAGAAATTAATTTTCAGCCCTACTCTCAGTAATGTACTTTATGCTATTGGAAATCAGAACATCTTGGGAGGTATTAAAAAATATTAATGTTCAGGCCTCAATCTCAGAAATTCTAACGCAGTTTGTTCATGATGAAGTCTACTTTTGAAAGATTTTCAGATGACTCAAGTGTGGTCCAGGTTATGGTTTTATTGTCATTGTCACTAAACTCGAAGAAATAATTTCATTTATGTGTATTTGGAGCATCATTTAAAAATTGGTACATAAAAGTTCAAAATGCAGTCATTATTACTGAATGGACTGAGATAACATATATGTTCTGGTACTGGAATATTTAGGTAGTACTCAGAAGCTTGAGCAAAGCTCTAACAATTAGTAACTAAAGGAAAGAAAATTATCCTTTATAGATATAAGCCACCTTAAAGTGCCCTCGCTCATTCTCATTGAAAGAGACAGCCTTAGGCCAGCAACATTTGGGAGTAGCACATTTTAAATGTTACCTTAGGTAGATAAATGTATTAACCTACCTAAGAAAGAAGAATAAAAGGGCGGGGAAGCTATGCAAAGCAAGAAAATAAATAACTAAAGGCTGAATATCCCTTATCTGAAATGCTTGGAGTTAGAAGTTTCAGATTTTGAATTCTTTTAAAATTTAGAGAAATGTACTGATACACAATGTGTTAACTTAGGAATGAAAACTTAAGTCTAAATATGAAATTAATATATGCTTTAATATACCTTATACACACAGCCTGATGGTAATTGTATACAATATTTTTAGTAATTTTGTGTATGAAACAGCTCTGATGCCATTTTTGACTGTTACCCATCACATAGGGTCAAGTGTAGAATTTTCCATGTGTGGCATTATGTCAGTGCTCAAAACGTTTTGGATTTGGAGCATTTCAAATTTCAGATTTTCAGATTAGGTACATTGAACCTGCATCATAAAGCAAAAGTGGAAACAGCTCTTGAAAGTCTTGGCCCTAGAGGGAGCATTTCCAGTATAGTGTTCCTAGTTCTCTGTCATAAAGATGGGAAAAGGCTGTTGCAGCCAAGAGATTTCAAGTATTTCCCATAGGCAAGACTCTTCCCATAGTGAGGAATGCATCACACATCTTAGTTGATGCATGCAACTTTTCTGGTTCTATTAGCAATACCATGATGGCCAAGAAAACTCTCAGCTGATTATGATGTTTGTTTATATAACCTGAAAACATTGACAGAATCATTGTATATCTGAATAATGAATATTCCAGTCCATAAAAGCATATGTTACATTTAAATGATACATATAAGTTGACATTATATGTTTTTGTTGCTTTATTTTATTTATCTCAGTTTCACATGTCTCTCATAGCCTGATTATCTCTAGGAATCAAGCACACTGTCTTCCAAAGAAGGGGTAGATCCCAGAACAATGCTTCTTAACTTGTAAGTTAATTCAAATCACTTGAGAGTGTTGTGAGCATACAGATTCCAATTCAGTAGACCTGGGGTGGGACCTAAGATTTTGCATTGTTAATAAACTTCAGAGGACCGCTATGCTGCTGATGTATATTACATACAGCAAGTTATTACTGCATAATTGTATAATAAAGATGCCTACCGGAAACATCTTCTTAGTTCCAGCCAACATTCCCTAGATGAGTGAAGCTTTTAAAAAAAAAGTGCCAGTGCTTCCCCCCACCCACATTCAGTCACAATCTGTGGAGAATGGGCACCTGATGGATCTCCCCATATGATTCTTCATTGAAACCAGGATTGTCAATTATTGCTAGCTAGACAAGAAGTTATATTTTACTATTTTTGTAAATATGAAAATTTGGCATTTAATGAAGCCAAATATTTTCTAAGTCTTAATGATACATGATAATAAAAGCTGTTGAATAAAATTCTATTTATAGCATTTAAAATTGAACCACAAATGCTTCTTTAATTGATTTTTAAACAAAAATCAACACTGGCAGAAATTAGAATAATTTTTTTTTTTTTTTTTTTGACATGGTCTCGCTCTGTCACCCAGGCT
>NW_022318755.1:0-1868 GCF_002776525.5 Piliocolobus tephrosceles
CGTTATGCACATGTACCCTAGAACTTAAAGTATAATAAAAAAAAAAAAAAAAGAAAGAAAAAAAAAAAAAAGAGGTGTTGAATTTTGTCTAAGGCCTTTTCTGCATCTATTGAGATAATCATGTGGTTTTTGTCATTGGTTCTATTTATGTGATGGATTAGGTTTACTGACTTGCATATTTTGAATCAGTCTTGCATCCCAGAGGCCTCAGAAATAATGCCACACATCCACAACCATCTGATCATTGACAAACCTGAAAAAAAGCAAGCAATGGGGAAATCATTCTCTATTTAATGAATAATACTGGAAAAACTGGCTAGCAGTATGCAGAAATCTGAAACTTGACCCCTTCCTTACACCTTATAAAAAATTAACTCAAGATGGGTTAAAGACTTAAATGTAAACCCCAGGACCATAAAATCCCTAGAAGAAAACCAAGGCAATACCAGTCAGGACACAGACATGGTCAAAGACTTTACGACTAAAACACCAAAAGCTATGGCAACAAAAGCCAAAATTGACAAATGGAATCTAATTAAACTGAAGAGCTTCTGCACAGCAAACAACAACAACAACAACAACAAAACTATCATCAGAGTGAACAGGCAACCTACAGAATAGGAGAAAATTTTTGCAATCTATCAATTTGACAAAGGTCTAATATCCAGAATGGGCAATAAACTTAAACATATTTATAAGAAAAAACAAACAACCTCATCAAAAAATGGGCAAAGGATGTGAACAGATGTTTCTCTAAAGAACACATTTACATGGCCAATGAACATATTAAAAAAGCTCAACATCATTGATCATCACATAAATGCACATCAAAACCACAATAATTATCTCAATAAAAAACCACAATGAGATGCCATCTCATGCCAGTTAGAGTGGCAATTATTAAAAAGTCAGGAAACAATAGATGCTTGCGAAGCTGTGGAGAAATAGGAACACTTTTACACTATTGGTGAGACTGTAAATTAGTTCAATCATTGCAGAACACATTGTGCTGATTCCTCAAGGATCTAGAACCAGAAATACAATTTAGCTGAGCAATTCCATTACTGGGTATATACCCAAAGGAATTAAATCATTCTACTATAAAGACACATGTACATGAATGTTTCACGCAGCACTATTTACAATACCAAAGATATGGAGGCAACCCAAATACTCATCAATGATAGACTGGATAAAGAGAATGTGGTACACATACACCATGAAATACTATGCAGGCATAAAGAAGAATGAAATAATGTCCTTTGCAGGGACATGGACGAAGCTGGAAGGCAACATCCTCAGCAAACTAACATAGGAACAGGAAACCAAGCACAGCATGTGCTCACTCAGAAGTAGAAGTTGAACATTGACAATACATGGACACAGAGAGGGGAACAGCCCACACCAGGGCCTGTACAGGAGTGGGGTTGAGAGGAGGGAACTTAGAGGATTGGTCAATAGTTGCAGCAAACCACCATGGCACATGTATACCTACGTAACAAACCTACACATTCTGCACATGTATCCCACGGTTTTTTTTTTTTATTTTTTTATTATTTTATTTTTTTATTATACTTTAAGTTCTAGGGTACATGTGCATAACGTGCAGGTTTGTTACATATGTATACATGTACCATGTTGGTGTGCTGCACCCATCAACTCGTCAGCACCCATCAATTCATCATTTATATCAGGTATAACTCCCCAATGCAATCCCTCCCCCCTCCCCCCTCCCCATGATAGGCCCCAGTGTGTGATGTTCCCCTTCCCGAGTCCAAGTGAGCTCATTGTTCAGTTCCCACCTATGAGTGAGAACATGCCGTGTTTGGTTTTCTCTTCTTGTGATAGTTTGCTAAGAATGATGGTTT
>NW_022318756.1:0-1052 GCF_002776525.5 Piliocolobus tephrosceles
ATCAAAAGAGACAGAGAAGGCCATTACATAATGGTAAAGGGATCAATTCAACAGGAAGAGCTAACTATCTTAAATATATATGCACCCAATACAGGAGCACCCAGATTCATAAAGCAAGTCCTTAGAGACTTACAAAGAGACTAGACTCCCATACAATAATAATGGGAGACTTCAACACTCCACTGTCAACATTAGACACATCAACGAGACAGAAAGTTAACAAGGATATCCAGGAATTGAACTCATCTCTGCACCAAGCGGACCTAATAGACATCTAGAGAACTCTCCACCCCAAGTCAACAGAATATACATTCTTCTAAGCACCACATCACACTTATTCCAAAATTGACCACATAATTGGTAGTAAAGCACTCCTCAGCAAATGTAAAAGAACAGAAATTATAAAAAACTGTCTCTCAGACCACAGTGCAATCAAACTAGAACTCAGGACTAAGAAACTCAATCAAAACCGCTCAACTACATGGAAACTGAACAACCTGCTCCTGAATGACTACTGGGTACATAACGAAATGAAAGCAGAAATAAAGATGTTCTTTGAAACCAATGAGAACAAAGATACAATGTACCAGAATCTCTGGGACACATTTAAAGCAGTGTGTAGAGGGAAATTTATAGCACTAAGTGCCCACAAGAGAAAGCAGGAAAGATCTAAAATTGACACTCTAACATCACCATTAAACGAACTAGAGAGGCAAGAGCAAACACATTCAAAAGCTAGCAGAGTTACCCGATTTTCCAGGTGTTGTGTGTCTCAGTTCCCCTGGCTAGGAAAAGGGACTCCCTTCCCCCTCGCGCTTCCCAGGTGAGGCGATGCCTCGCCCTGCTTCAGCTCTCGCTGGTCGGGCTACAGCAGCTGACCAGCACCGATTGTCTGGCACTCCCGAGTGAGGTGACCCCAGTACCTCAGTTGAAAATGCAGAAATCGCCGGTCTTCTGTGTTGCTCGCGCTGGGAGATGGAGACTGAAGCTGTTCCTATTCGGCCAAATATTCAACGTTCTTAAAGAAAAGAATTTTAAACCCAGAATTTCAT
>NW_022318757.1:0-1052 GCF_002776525.5 Piliocolobus tephrosceles
ATGAAATTCTGGGTTTAAAATTCTTTTCTTTAAGAACGTTGAATATTTGGCCGAATAGGAACAGCTTCAGTCTCCATCTCCCAGCGCGAGCAACACAGAAGACCGGCGATTTCTGCATTTTCAACTGAGGTACTGGGGTCACCTCACTCGGGAGTGCCAGACAATCGGTGCTGGTCAGCTGCTGTAGCCCGACCAGCGAGAGCTGAAGCAGGGCGAGGCATCGCCTCACCTGGGAAGCGCGAGGGGGAAGGGAGTCCCTTTTCCTAGCCAGGGGAACTGAGACACACAACACCTGGAAAATCGGGTAACTCTGCTAGCTTTTGAATGTGTTTGCTCTTGCCTCTCTAGTTCGTTTAATGGTGATGTTAGAGTGTCAATTTTAGATCTTTCCTGCTTTCTCTTGTGGGCACTTAGTGCTATAAATTTCCCTCTACACACTGCTTTAAATGTGTCCCAGAGATTCTGGTACATTGTATCTTTGTTCTCATTGGTTTCAAAGAACATCTTTATTTCTGCTTTCATTTC
Source organism: Piliocolobus tephrosceles (assembly GCF_002776525.5). NCBI lineage: Eukaryota > Metazoa > Chordata > Mammalia > Primates > Cercopithecidae > Piliocolobus > Piliocolobus tephrosceles. The sequence goes on from NW_022318757.1 coordinate 526, forward strand.
GTTATGTACCCAGTAGTCATTCAGGAGCAGGTTGTTCAGTTTCCATGTAGTTGAGCGGTTTTGATTGAGTTTCTTAGTCCTGAGTTCTAGTTTGATTGCACTGTGGTCTGAGAGACAGTTTTTTATAATTTCTGTTCTTTTACATTTGCTGAGGAGTGCTTTACTACCAATTATGTGGTCAATTTTGGAATAAGTGTGATGTGGTGCTTAGAAGAATGTATATTCTGTTGACTTGGGGTGGAGAGTTCTCTAGATGTCTATTAGGTCCGCTTGGTGCAGAGATGAGTTCAATTCCTGGATATCCTTGTTAACTTTCTGTCTCGTTGATGTGTCTAATGTTGACAGTGGAGTGTTGAAGTCTCCCATTATTATTGTATGGGAGTCTAGTCTCTTTGTAAGTCTCTAAGGACTTGCTTTATGAATCTGGGTGCTCCTGTATTGGGTGCATATATATTTAAGATAGTTAGCTCTTCCTGTTGAATTGATCCCTTTACCATTATGTAATGGCCTTCTCTGTCTCTTTTGAT
>NW_022318758.1:0-2509 GCF_002776525.5 Piliocolobus tephrosceles
TTGGCTTCAAGAGCCTCCAGTCTGTCTCTGCTGGTTCCAAAGGACGCTTTGAAGCCAGGCAGAGATCCACTTCCATTTCCATTGTGTCCATTGTGTAAGTAAAGAGGAAACAAATGGGAAACCCCCAGTCCAAATTTCCAAAGAGCACCCCCTTAGGGTGCCTCCTAGCCAATTTAAAAACCTTACAGCTTGAACAAGAACTTAGGAGGAAGCGGTTAATTTTCCTTTCCACTGTGGCGTGATCGACCTCAGCAATTTCTGCCAGCGGCTAGGCAAGTGGTCCGAAATTTACATACAAGGCTTTTAGGCCTTAGGCTCTCGTCCCTATACTCCTTCTCTCCCCGCTCTCCCCACCCCCTCCCTTCCTGCCCAGACTCCTCCTTCCTCCTCCTTATCTACTAGTAATCCACTCAGTCCCGTGCCTCCTTCGGGGCCCCCAACTGGCTGTCTTGAGTCCCCTATCTCTGCCCACACCCTCCTACAGTGTTAGCACCTTTGCGAGAGGTGGTTGGGGCGGGGGGTAGTCAGAGTACACGTCCCTTTTTCATTGGCCGATCTTTCCACCATTTTGGTGTCTTATTTCATTTCTCAATCAGCTCCTGACATTCGTAGAAAACTTCAAAAGGTAGAGGATGGTCCTCAGGCACCAATACAAGACCTAGTTAAATTAGCCTTTAAGGTCTATAACTCCAGAGAGGAGACGGCAAGCTTGCCTTGAACAGAAGGTTCAGCTCCTAGCAGCGGCTTTACAGCCCAGTCGTAACCCCAGACCAGAGAGCACACACCCCGCAGACTCCATAGAGCCTGCTATAAGTGCGGCAAGGCAGGACACTATGCCAACAGGTGTCTGCAGGGTCCCCGAGTCCCAACGCAGCCTTGCTATAAGTGCAAGGCATCAGGACATTAGGCCAGTGAATGTCCTAACCCTCGTCCACCAGCAACCCCCCTGCCCTGCTTGCCAGCAGGGAGGAAACTGGAAGTCTGATTGCCCCACCCTGAGAACAGGTGCCGCGCCTCTACGTGACCCCCTTTCCCAGGATCCTGGGAGCTCCTTCCAGCTCCTACATCTGGACGACAACTGAAGGTGCCGAGACTCGGGGACCCCCATCACCCTCGCCAAGACGCGGGTAACTCTCCTGGTAGTGGGTAAGACAATTTTTTAATCAACAGCGAGGCTACCTATTCTGTTTTGCCGTCCTTCTCTGGACCTAGCCTTCCATCCAATATCTCTGTAGTAGGAGTAAGTGGAAAGCCATCCACTCCACGAAAAACTCCAATCCTTAATTGCTGCCTGGCCAACAAGTACTTTGCGCACTCATTCCTCATTCCCAGCTAAAAAGGGCCCCTACCGAAAGCAATCAGTGGAAATCAGTTTGGCTTTTCCCCACTCGCCTCAAACTTACTAAATTTTCTTAACTATCTCATACTCCCCAACCTTGCCGGGACCTTCCTTCTGGGTTTTGCCCATATTCCAACAAATGCTTCCATTCCTCATTCCTATACTAATACTGTGCCTTATTTTATTCTTCATCCGTACGTCCAAATACCAACCATGGGCCCCGACCTTAACAATGCCCCTTAACAGCAGGAAGTAGCCAGACAGACCACGGCGCCCCTTTATCACTATTATCAATAAAAGGTTGGACTGTTTGGACGAACCGAGGCAAGATGGTGCACTTCCGGGTTCTTCTTCACCACCAACTCTTCCCGCGCGCGCGAAAATGCAGCCGGCGCCCAGGGAGGGTGCAGACCAACTGGGCATGCGCCAGGTGACGTCAATCCGAAGAGACCAAGATTTACCTGGTCGCACCTGCGGAACGCCCCTGACACGCCCATGCCCCACCTATTGCCCTCCCACTCCTAGAAAAGCTGCTCTCCGCCATTGAGCCACGCGGCCTTCTCACAGCCCCGGCGGCCTTCTCACAGCCCGGCGGCCTTCTTGCAGCCCCACTCCTGTCGGGATGTCGGGACTGTGGGAAGTCCGTCCGAGAGCCCCACGGGGGGACTCTGCCGGCCTCCTTCGCCGGAGGCCGACAGATTTCTCCCACACACCTTAGGTTACCAAAATAAACTGTGCAGTTTTGCTGTTACACTTGCCTACCCGCTGGTTCTTTTGCGCCCGCTCGGCTGGTCTTAGAAAAACAAGACAGATGGTGCCGAACCCGGGAGGAGACCCCTCCTCAGGGCCCCCAGGGTCTGGGGAGCCTCCTCCTCCTCGTTCCACACCGCAGACGGACCAGGACCTGAGACCCGCTTCGCTCACTCTCACGGCCTCTCTGGGGTAAGTGCCCTTGTCTCCTCTTTACCTCCCTCGGCCAGAAATCCTGCGCGGGTCCGAGGTCCATTTGGAGCCACCAAGTGGCTTGGGAGAGCCTTGCAGGACGGAGACGTCCGCCTGAAGGTAATCTCCACCTTGGCTTCAAGAGCCTCCAGTCTGTCTCTGCTGGTTCCAAAGGACGCTTTGAAGCCAGGCAGAGATCCACTTCCATTTCCATTGTGTCCATTGTGT
>NW_022318759.1:0-2509 GCF_002776525.5 Piliocolobus tephrosceles
ACACAATGGACACAATGGAAATGGAAGTGGATCTCTGCCTGGCTTCAAAGCGTCCTTTGGAACCAGCAGAGACAGACTGGAGGCTCTTGAAGCCAAGGTGGAGATTACCTTCAGGCGGACGTCTCCGTCCTGCAAGGCTCTCCCAAGCCACTTGGTGGCTCCAAATGGACCTCGGACCCGCGCAGGATTTCTGGCCGAGGGAGGTAAAGAGGAGACAAGGGCACTTACCCCAGAGAGGCCGTGAGAGTGAGCGAAGCGGGTCTCAGGTCCTGGTCCGTCTGCGGTGTGGAACGAGGAGGAGGAGGCTCCCCAGACCCTGGGGGCCCTGAGGAGGGGTCTCCTCCCGGGTTCGGCACCATCTGTCTTGTTTTTCTAAGACCAGCCGAGCGGGCGCAAAAGAACCAGCGGGTAGGCAAGTGTAACAGCAAAACTGCACAGTTTATTTTGGTAACCTAAGGTGTGTGGGAGAAATCTGTCGGCCTCCGGCGAAGGAGGCCGGCAGAGTCCCCCCGTGGGGCTCTCGGACGGACTTCCCACAGTCCCGACATCCCGACAGGAGTGGGGCTGCAAGAAGGCCGCCGGGCTGTGAGAAGGCCGCCGGGGCTGTGAGAAGGCCGCGTGGCTCAATGGCGGAGAGCAGCTTTTCTAGGAGTGGGAGGGCAATAGGTGGGGCATGGGCGTGTCAGGGGCGTTCCGCAGGTGCGACCAGGTAAATCTTGGTCTCTTCGGATTGACGTCACCTGGCGCATGCCCAGTTGGTCTGCACCCTCCCTGGGCGCCGGCTGCATTTTCGCGCGCGCGGGAAGAGTTGGTGGTGAAGAAGAACCCGGAAGTGCACCATCTTGCCTCGGTTCGTCCAAACAGTCCAACCTTTTATTGATAATAGTGATAAAGGGGCGCCGTGGTCTGTCTGGCTACTTCCTGCTGTTAAGGGGCATTGTTAAGGTCGGGGCCCATGGTTGGTATTTGGACGTACGGATGAAGAATAAAATAAGGCACAGTATTAGTATAGGAATGAGGAATGGAAGCATTTGTTGGAATATGGGCAAAACCCAGAAGGAAGGTCCCGGCAAGGTTGGGGAGTATGAGATAGTTAAGAAAATTTAGTAAGTTTGAGGCGAGTGGGGAAAAGCCAAACTGATTTCCACTGATTGCTTTCGGTAGGGGCCCTTTTTAGCTGGGAATGAGGAATGAGTGCGCAAAGTACTTGTTGGCCAGGCAGCAATTAAGGATTGGAGTTTTTCGTGGAGTGGATGGCTTTCCACTTACTCCTACTACAGAGATATTGGATGGAAGGCTAGGTCCAGAGAAGGACGGCAAAACAGAATAGGTAGCCTCGCTGTTGATTAAAAAATTGTCTTACCCACTACCAGGAGAGTTACCCGCGTCTTGGCGAGGGTGATGGGGGTCCCCGAGTCTCGGCACCTTCAGTTGTCGTCCAGATGTAGGAGCTGGAAGGAGCTCCCAGGATCCTGGGAAAGGGGGTCACGTAGAGGCGCGGCACCTGTTCTCAGGGTGGGGCAATCAGACTTCCAGTTTCCTCCCTGCTGGCAAGCAGGGCAGGGGGGTTGCTGGTGGACGAGGGTTAGGACATTCACTGGCCTAATGTCCTGATGCCTTGCACTTATAGCAAGGCTGCGTTGGGACTCGGGGACCCTGCAGACACCTGTTGGCATAGTGTCCTGCCTTGCCGCACTTATAGCAGGCTCTATGGAGTCTGCGGGGTGTGTGCTCTCTGGTCTGGGGTTACGACTGGGCTGTAAAGCCGCTGCTAGGAGCTGAACCTTCTGTTCAAGGCAAGCTTGCCGTCTCCTCTCTGGAGTTATAGACCTTAAAGGCTAATTTAACTAGGTCTTGTATTGGTGCCTGAGGACCATCCTCTACCTTTTGAAGTTTTCTACGAATGTCAGGAGCTGATTGAGAAATGAAATAAGACACCAAAATGGTGGAAAGATCGGCCAATGAAAAAGGGACGTGTACTCTGACTACCCCCCGCCCCAACCACCTCTCGCAAAGGTGCTAACACTGTAGGAGGGTGTGGGCAGAGATAGGGGACTCAAGACAGCCAGTTGGGGGCCCCGAAGGAGGCACGGGACTGAGTGGATTACTAGTAGATAAGGAGGAGGAAGGAGGAGTCTGGGCAGGAAGGGAGGGGGTGGGGAGAGCGGGGAGAGAAGGAGTATAGGGACGAGAGCCTAAGGCCTAAAAGCCTTGTATGTAAATTTCGGACCACTTGCCTAGCCGCTGGCAGAAATTGCTGAGGTCGATCACGCCACAGTGGAAAGGAAAATTAACCGCTTCCTCCTAAGTTCTTGTTCAAGCTGTAAGGTTTTTAAATTGGCTAGGAGGCACCCTAAGGGGGTGCTCTTTGGAAATTTGGACTGGGGGTTTCCCATTTGTTTCCTCTTTACTTACACAATGGACACAATGGAAATGGAAGTGGATCTCTGCCTGGCTTCAAAGCGTCCTTTGGAACCAGCAGAGACAGACTGGAGGCTCTTGAAGCCAA
>NW_022318760.1:0-1964 GCF_002776525.5 Piliocolobus tephrosceles
GCCTCCCAAAGTGCTGGGATTACAGGCTTGAGCCACCGCGCCCGGCCCCTCACCTGCTTTTTAAAGTGATTGTTCAGAAGCATTTCTTGCTGTTTTGGAATCTCTATCATTAGATGACATTCTCCACCTTTCAGCAAGTGGCTTAGTTTTTAAAATTTGTTTTTTTTTCTCCATCCTGACTTGGCTCAAAAGTTTTTTGGGAATGGTATGGCCAAAATGGTGAGAGAATCAGAACTTCCTGGGGTCCAGGTTGGCTTCAGATCTCTCAAAGGGAGCCCTTCTAACCAGACAAGAGGCCAAATACAGATAATGATTACTCTTTCACTTAAACGGGAAGGATTGCCAGGGGCAGGTGGCAGTTTATTTTTTCTATAACAGCTGTATTCAGATACAATTTACATGCCACAAAATTCACCCTTTTAAAGTGCACAACTCAGGGGATTTTAGTGTATTCCACGGTTACATGGCCATCACCGCTAATTCATCATTTTTATCACCCCAACAGGTTCTGCCCATCTTCCTATTCCTGCAGCCTCTTTGTATTTGGGTCTTGATTGTGGAGGGGGCTGGACAATTGTGAAACTTCTCAGCAAAATGGGTTGCATTTGCTTCTTGTTACCTAGTGACAGTCTAATGCCCGTTAGCACCTGTCAGTCTTTTTTATGAGACAGGGTCAGCTGGATGCGGTGGCTCACGCCTGTAATCCCAGCACTTTGGGAGCCCAAAGTGGGTCCGAATGGAATGCTTGAGTTCAGGAGTTCAAGACCAGCCTGGGCAACATAGTGAGACCCCCCCCCACCCCCACCCCCCCACCCCATCTCTAAAAAAGAAAAAAAAAATTATTTACATTAAACAAACAAAAAAAGAAACAGGGTATCTCTCTGTTGCCCAGGCTGGAGTGCAGTGTCACGATCGTGGCTCACTGAAGCTTTAGTCTCCTGGATTCAAGTGGTCCTCCCACCTCAGCCTCCCAAAGCCCTGGGATTATAGGCCTGAGCCACCACACCCGGACACCTGTCAGTCTTGAGTGGTTGTCAGAATCACCTGGAGGGCTTGTTAAACCACAGATGCTGGACCAGGTGTAGTGGATCACTCCTGTAATCCCAGCACTTTGGGAGGCTGAGGTGGGAGGATTGCTTGAAGTCAGGAGTTCAAGAGTGTCCAGGACAACAGAGTGAGACCCACCCCACCCCCCATCTCTTTAAAAAGAAAAAGTTAAATAATTGCTGATTTGTTCAAAATAAACAAATAAATAAAACAAAAAGGGCTGCTGCTCTCCCACAGTTTCTGATTTGGGTGTTTTGGGGTGAGGTTTGATAATTTGTATTTCTAACACTCTGCGGCTGCTGAGGTCTGGGCTTTTGAACATGTTCTGTTTGCCTGGGAACCCATCCTCACCTTTCCTTGGCTGATTCTACTTGTCCATCAGATCTCAGTTTGGCTTCCTGGGGGAAGTGTTTCCTGACATTTGTCCTAGTTGGACTTAGGAGCCCTTTCTCTGAGGCCTTATCTTGGTGTTTATCACACTGCATTGTAATTGCCAGTTTATTGTCTCTTTTCTTCACTAGACTGTGAACTCTTGGAGGTTTCTGTGTGTTGTGTCCACCATGGGGTTCCCAGTGCCTTGCCCAGTGTGGGCCACAGTCCCTACTGCCAGCCCATTCTTTTTGTTGTTGTTGTTGTTGAGGCAGAGTCTCGCTCTGTCGCCCGGACTGGAGTGCAGTGGCCGGATCTCAGCTCACTGCAAGCTCCGCCTCCCGGGTTTACGCCATTCTCCTGCCTCAGCCTCCCGAGTAGCTGGGACTATAGGCGCCCGCCACCTAGCCCGGCTAGTTTTTGTATTTTTAGTAGAGACGGGGTTTCACCGTGTTCGCCAGGATGGTCTCGATCTCCTGACCTCGTGATCCGCCCGTCTCGGCCTCCCAAAGTGCTGGGATTACAGGCTTGAGCCACCGCGCCCGGCC
>NW_022318761.1:0-1964 GCF_002776525.5 Piliocolobus tephrosceles
GGCCGGGCGCGGTGGCTCAAGCCTGTAATCCCAGCACTTTGGGAGGCCGAGACGGGCGGATCACGAGGTCAGGAGATCGAGACCATCCTGGCGAACACGGTGAAACCCCGTCTCTACTAAAAATACAAAAACTAGCCGGGCTAGGTGGCGGGCGCCTATAGTCCCAGCTACTCGGGAGGCTGAGGCAGGAGAATGGCGTAAACCCGGGAGGCGGAGCTTGCAGTGAGCTGAGATCCGGCCACTGCACTCCAGTCCGGGCGACAGAGCGAGACTCTGCCTCAACAACAACAACAACAAAAAGAATGGGCTGGCAGTAGGGACTGTGGCCCACACTGGGCAAGGCACTGGGAACCCCATGGTGGACACAACACACAGAAACCTCCAAGAGTTCACAGTCTAGTGAAGAAAAGAGACAATAAACTGGCAATTACAATGCAGTGTGATAAACACCAAGATAAGGCCTCAGAGAAAGGGCTCCTAAGTCCAACTAGGACAAATGTCAGGAAACACTTCCCCCAGGAAGCCAAACTGAGATCTGATGGACAAGTAGAATCAGCCAAGGAAAGGTGAGGATGGGTTCCCAGGCAAACAGAACATGTTCAAAAGCCCAGACCTCAGCAGCCGCAGAGTGTTAGAAATACAAATTATCAAACCTCACCCCAAAACACCCAAATCAGAAACTGTGGGAGAGCAGCAGCCCTTTTTGTTTTATTTATTTGTTTATTTTGAACAAATCAGCAATTATTTAACTTTTTCTTTTTAAAGAGATGGGGGGTGGGGTGGGTCTCACTCTGTTGTCCTGGACACTCTTGAACTCCTGACTTCAAGCAATCCTCCCACCTCAGCCTCCCAAAGTGCTGGGATTACAGGAGTGATCCACTACACCTGGTCCAGCATCTGTGGTTTAACAAGCCCTCCAGGTGATTCTGACAACCACTCAAGACTGACAGGTGTCCGGGTGTGGTGGCTCAGGCCTATAATCCCAGGGCTTTGGGAGGCTGAGGTGGGAGGACCACTTGAATCCAGGAGACTAAAGCTTCAGTGAGCCACGATCGTGACACTGCACTCCAGCCTGGGCAACAGAGAGATACCCTGTTTCTTTTTTTGTTTGTTTAATGTAAATAATTTTTTTTTTCTTTTTTAGAGATGGGGTGGGGGGGTGGGGGTGGGGGGGGGTCTCACTATGTTGCCCAGGCTGGTCTTGAACTCCTGAACTCAAGCATTCCATTCGGACCCACTTTGGGCTCCCAAAGTGCTGGGATTACAGGCGTGAGCCACCGCATCCAGCTGACCCTGTCTCATAAAAAAGACTGACAGGTGCTAACGGGCATTAGACTGTCACTAGGTAACAAGAAGCAAATGCAACCCATTTTGCTGAGAAGTTTCACAATTGTCCAGCCCCCTCCACAATCAAGACCCAAATACAAAGAGGCTGCAGGAATAGGAAGATGGGCAGAACCTGTTGGGGTGATAAAAATGATGAATTAGCGGTGATGGCCATGTAACCGTGGAATACACTAAAATCCCCTGAGTTGTGCACTTTAAAAGGGTGAATTTTGTGGCATGTAAATTGTATCTGAATACAGCTGTTATAGAAAAAATAAACTGCCACCTGCCCCTGGCAATCCTTCCCGTTTAAGTGAAAGAGTAATCATTATCTGTATTTGGCCTCTTGTCTGGTTAGAAGGGCTCCCTTTGAGAGATCTGAAGCCAACCTGGACCCCAGGAAGTTCTGATTCTCTCACCATTTTGGCCATACCATTCCCAAAAAACTTTTGAGCCAAGTCAGGATGGAGAAAAAAAAACAAATTTTAAAAACTAAGCCACTTGCTGAAAGGTGGAGAATGTCATCTAATGATAGAGATTCCAAAACAGCAAGAAATGCTTCTGAACAATCACTTTAAAAAGCAGGTGAGGGGCCGGGCGCGGTGGCTCAAGCCTGTAATCCCAGCACTTTGGGAGGC
>NW_022318762.1:0-7609 GCF_002776525.5 Piliocolobus tephrosceles
CCTAGCGAGAAGCACCCACAGGTGTGGAGGGGCAGGCCACCCCTTCATCTGGCGTCCAACGTGGGAGCTTTTTGCTAAGGTGAAGGTACGCTGGAGCGTGGTCATTGAGGACAAGTCGACGAGAGACTCCCGAGTACTCTACAGTCAGCCTTGCGGTAAGCTTGTGCGCTCGGAAGAACCTAGGGAAACAATGGGGCAAACTAAAAGTAAATATGCCTCTTATCGCAGCTTTATAGAAATTCTCTTAAAAAGAGGGGGAGTTAAAGTGTCTACCAAAAATCTAAATACGCTCTTTCAAACAATAGAACAGTTTTGTCCATGGTTTCCAGAACAGGGAACTTTAGATCTAAAAGATTGGGAAAAAATTGGCAAAGAATTAAAACAAGCAAGTAGGGAAGGTAAAATCATCCCACTTACAGTATGGAATGATTGGGTCATTATTAAAGTAGCTTTAGAACCATTGCAAACAGAAGAAGATAGCGTTTCAATTTCTGATGTCCCTAAAAGCTGTGCAGTAGATTGTGAAAAAGAGGCAGGGATAGAATCCCAGAAAGGAAAAGAAAATTCACACTGTGAATGTGTAGCAGAGCCGGTAATGGCTCGGTCAACGCAAAATGTTGACAACAATCAATTACAGGAGGTAATATATCCTGAAACGTTAAAATTAGAGGAAAAGGATTCAAAATTAGCAGAGCCATCAGAGTCTAAACCACGATGGCCAACTCCTCTTACAACAGCTCAGATGCCTGCAACCTTAGAACCTCAAATGCAGGTTAAACAAGTACAAACTCCAAAAGAAGATCAAATAGAGAAAGATAGAGTCTCTGTCATGGCAATGCCAATCCAAGTACAGTATCCACAATATCAGCAGGTAGAAAGTAAGATCCAGCAGCCAGTAGCCTATCAATACTGGCCGCCAGCTGAACTGCAGTATCGGCAGCCCCCAGAAAATCTGTGTGGACAGCCAGGAACATTTCCAGTGCCACAGGGCAGGGCGCCATATCCTCAGCCGCCCACCATGAGACTTAATCCTACAGCACCGCCCAGTACACAGGGTAGTGCAATACATAAAATTATTGATGAGGCAAGAAAACAGGGAGATATTGAGGCGTGGCAATTCCCAGTAATATTAGAAGCAAGACCACCTAGAGAAGGGGCTCAAGAGGGAGAGCCTCCCGTGGCTGAAGCCAGATATCAGTCCTTTTCTATAAAAATGCTGAAAGAAATGAAAGAAGGAGTAAAACAGTATGGACCCAACTCTCCTTACATGAGAACATTATTAGATTCCATTGCTCATGGATATAGACTCATTCCTTATGATTGGGAGATTCTGGCAAAATCCTCACTCTCACCCTCTCAATTTTTACAATTTAAGACTTGGTGGATTGATGGGGCACAAGTACAGGCCCGAAGAAATAGGACTGCCAATCCTCCAATTAACATAGATGCAGATCAACTATTAGGAATAGGTCAAAATTGGAGCACTGTTGACCAACAAACGATAATGCCAAATGAGGCCATTGAGCAAATCAGGGCTATCTGCCTCAGGGCCTGGGAAAAAATCCAAGACCCAGGAACTGCCTGCCCTTCCTTTAATACAGTAAGACAAGGCTGTAAAGAGCCCTACCCAGATTTCGTAGCAAGACTTCAAGATGCTGCTCAAAAGTCAATTACCGATGAGAATGCCCGTAAAGTCATAGTGGAGTTAATGGCATATGAAAACGCCAATCCGGATTGTCAATCAGCCATTAAGCCATTAAAAGGAAAGGTTCCCGCAGGATCAGATGTAATCTCAGAGTACGTTAAAGCCTGCGATGGAATTGGAGGAGCTATGCATAAAGCTATGCTTATGGCTCAGGCAATCACAGGAGTTGCTTTAGGAGGACAAGTGAAAACATTTGGGGGAAAATGTTATAATTGTGGTCAAATTGGTCATCTAAAAAAGAATTGCCCAGTCACAAATAAACAAAATGTAACTACTCAAGTTACTACAACAGATAAAGGGCCACCTGGCCTATGTCCAAGATGTAAAAGGGGAAAACATTGGAGTAATCAATGTCGTTCTAAATTTGATAAAAATGGGCAACCACTGTCGGGAAACGAGAGGAGGGGCCAGCCTCAGGCCCCGCAACAAACTGGGGCATTCCAAATTCAACCCTTTGTTCCTCAGGGTTTTCAGGAACAACAACCCCCACTGTCGCAAGTGTCTCAGGGAATAAGCCAGTTATCACAATACAGCAATTATCCCCCGCCACAAGTGGCAGCGCAGCAGTAGATCTATGTACTTTAAAAGCAGTCTCTCTGCTTCCAGGGGAGCCTCCACAAAAAATCCCCACAGGGGTATACGGCCCATTGCCTGAGGGGACTGTAGGACTAATCTTAGGAAGATCAAGTTTAAATCTAAAAGGAGTTCAAATTCATACTGGTGTGGTTGATTCAGACTATGAAGGCGAAATTCAATTGGTTATTAGTTCCTCAATTCCTTGGAGTGCCCGTCCAGGAGACAGAATCGCTCAATTATTACTCCTACCTTATATTAAAATTGGAAACAGTGAAATAAAAAAAACAGGAGGGTTCGGAAGCACTGATCCAACAGGAAAGGCTGCATATTGGGCAAGTCTGGTCTCTGAGAGCAGACCTGTGTGTAAGGCCATTATTCAAGGAAAACAGTTTGAAGGGTTGGTAAACACAGGAGCAGATATCTCTGTCATTGCTTTAAATCAGTGGCCAAAAAATTGGCCTAAACAAAAGGCTGTTACGAGACTTGTCGGCGTAGGCACGGCTTCAGAAGTGTATGAAAGTACAATGATTTTACATTGTTTAGGGCCAGATAATCAAGAAAGTACTGTTCAGCCAATGATTACTTCAATTCCTGTTAATCTATGGGGTCGAGATTTGTTACAACAATGGGGTGCAAAAATCATTATGCCTGCTCCATTATACAGCCCCACAAGTCAAAAAATCATGACTAAAATGGGATATATACCAGGAAAGGGATTAGGAAAAAATGAAAATGGCATTAAAGTCCCAATTGAGACTAAGAAAAATCAAGAAAGAAAAGGAATAGGGTATCCTTTTTAGGGGCGGCCACTGTAGAGCCTCCTAAACCCATTCCATTAACTTGGAAAACAGAAAAACCGGTATGGGTAAATCAGTGGCCGCTACCAAAGCAAAAACTGGAGGCTTTACACTTATTGACAAAGGAACAATTAAAAAAGGGACACATTGAGCCTTCATTCTCACCCTGGAATTCTCCTGTATTTGTAATTCAGAAAAAATCAGGCAAATGGCGTATGTTAATGGACTTAAGAGCCGTAAACGCTGTAATTCAACCCATGGGGCCTCTCCAACCTGGTTTGCCCTCCCCGGCCATGATCCCAAAAGACTGGCCTTTAATTATAATTGATCTGAAGGATTGCTTTTTTACCATTCCTCTGGCAGAGCAAGATTGTAAAAAATTTGCTTTTACTATACCAGCCATAAATAATAAAGAACCAGCCACCAGGTTTCAGTGGAAAGTTTTACCACAGGGAATGCTTAATAGTCCAACTATTTGTCAAACTTTCGTAGGTCAAGTCCTTCAACCAGTTAGAGACAAATTTTCAGATTGTTATATCATTCACTATATTGATGACATTTTATGTGCTGCAGAAACAAGAGACAAATTAATTGACTGTTACACATTTCTGCAAGCAGAGGTTGCCAACGCAGGACTAACAATAGCATTTGATAAGATCCAAACCTCTGCTCCCTTTCATTATTTAGGGATGCAAATAGAAAATAGAAAAATTAAGCCACAAAAAATAGAAATAAGAAAAGATACATTAAAAACATTAAATGACTTTCAAAAATTGTTAGGCGATATTAATTGGATTCGGCCAACTCTAGGCATTCCTACTTATGCCATGTCAAATTTGTTCTCAATCCTAAGAGGAGACCCAGACTTAAATAGTAAAAGAATATTAACTCCAGAGGCAACAAAAGAAATTAAATTAGTGGAAGAAAAAATTCAGTCAGCACAAATAAATAGAATAGATTCTTTGGCCCCACTCCAACTTTTGATTTTTGCCACTGCACATTCTCCAACAGGCATCATTGTTCAAAATACTGATCTTGTGGAGTGGTCATTCCTTCCACACAATACAATTAAAACTTTTACATTATACTTGGATCAAATAGCTACATTAATTGGTCAAACAAGATTACGAATAATAAAGTTGTGTGGTAATGACCCAGACAAAATAGTTGTTCCTTTAACCAAGGAACAAGTTAAACAAGCCTTTATCGATTCTGGTGCATGGCAAATTGGCCTTGCTGATTTTGTGGGAATTATTGATAATCATTACCCAAAAACAAAAATCTTCCAGTTTTTAAAATTGACTACTTGGATTTTACCTAAAATTACCAGATATAAACCTTTAGAAAATGCTCTGACAGTATTTACTGATGGTTCCAGCAATGGAAAAGCAGCTTACACAGGGCCAAAAGAACGAGTAATCAAAACTCAATATCAATCAGCTCAAAGGGCAGAGTTGGTTGCAGTCATTACAGTGTTAGAAGATTTTGATCAACCTGTTAATATTATATCAGATTCTGCATATGTAGTACAGGCTACAAGGGATGTTGAGACAACTCTAATTAAATATAGCATGGATGATCAGCTAAACCAGCTATTCAATTTGTTACAACAAACTGTAAGAAAGAGGAATTTCCCATTTTATATTACTCATATTTGAGCACACACTAATTTACCAGGACCTTTAACTAAAGCAAATAAACAAGCTGACTTACTGGTATCCTCTGCATTCATAAAAGCACAAGAACTTCATGCTTTGACTCATGTAAATGCAGCAGGGTTAAAAAACAAATTTGATGTCACATAGAAACAGGCAAAAAATATTGTACAACATTGTACCCAGTGTCAAGTGCTACACCTGCCCACTCAAGAGGCAGGAGTTAATCCCAGAGGTCTGTGTCCCAATGCATTATGACAAATGGATGTTACCCATGTACCTTCATTTGGAAAATTATCATATGTTCATGTAACAGTTGATACTTATTCACATTTCATATGGGCAACATGCCAAACAGGAGAAAGTACTTCCCATGTTAAAAAACATTTATTATCTTGTTTTGCTGTGATGGGAGTCCCAGAAAAAATTAAAACTGACAATGGACCAGGTTATTATAGTAAAGCTTTCCAAAAATTCTTAAATCAGTGGAATATTACACATACAACAGGAATTCCTTATAATTCCCAAGGACAGGCCATAGTAGAAAGAACTAATAGAACACTCAAAACTCAGTTAGTTAAACAAAAAGAAGGGGGAGACAGTAAGGAGTGTGCCTCTCCTCAGATGCAGCTTAATCTAGCACTCTATACTTTAAATTTTTTAAACATTTATAGAAATCAGACTACTACTTCTGCAGAACAACATCTTACTGGTAAAAAGAACAGCCCACATGAAAGAAAACTGATTTGGTGGAAAGACAACAAAAATAAGACATGGGAAATAGGGAAGGTGATAACCTGGGGAAGAGGCTTTGCTTGTGTTTCACCAGGAGAAAATCAGCTCCCTATTTGGATACCCACTAGACATTTGAAGTTCTACAATGAACCCATCGGAGATGCAAAGAAAAGCGCCTCCACGGAGACGGAAACACTACAATCGAGCACCATTGACTCGCAGGATGAATCAAGTGGTGATATCAGAAGAACAGATGAAGTCACCATGCACCAAGAAGGAGGAGCTGCCAACCTGGGCACAGTTAAAGAAGCTGACACTGTTAGCTAGAAAAAGCCTAGCTAGCACAAAGGTGACACAAACCTCAGAAAAAATGCTGCTTGCAGCTTTAGTGGTTGTATCAACGGTGGTAAGTCTCCCCGTGCCTGCAGGAGCAGCTGCAGCTAATTATACCTACTGGGCCTATGTGCCTTTCCCGCCCTTAATTCGGGCAGTGACATGGATGGATAATCCTATTGAAGTATATGTTAATAATAGTGTGTGGGTACCTGGTCCCACAGATGATCGTTGCCCTGCCAAACCGGAGGAAGAAGGAATGATGATAAATATTTCCATTGGGTATCGTTATCCTCCTATATGTCTAGGGAAAGCACCAGGATGTTTAATGCCTGCTATCCAAAATTAGTTGGTAGAAGTGCCTACTCTCAATCCCATCAGTATAGTTACTTACCACAAGGTTGTGGAATTCACAATCTGGTATCGATCAAAAATTGGCAAATCAAATTAATGATCTTAGACAAACTGTCATTTGGATGGGAGATAGGCTCATGAGCTTGGAACATCGTTTCCAGTTACAGTGTGACTGGAATACTTCAGATTTTTGTATTACACCCCAAATTTATAATGAGTCTAAACATCACTGGGACATGGTTAGATGCCATTTACAGGGAAGAGAAGATAATCTCACTTTAGACATTTCTAAATTAAAAGAACAAATTTTTGAAGCCTCTCAAAGTCATTTAAATATTGTCCCTGGAGCTGAGGCGTTAGATCAAGTGACAAAAAATCTTTATGGATTAAACCCCACGACTTGGATTAAGTCTATTGGAAACTCTACTGTAGTAAATTTTGGAATTATGTGTCTCTGTTTAATCGGTTTGTTTTTAGTGTGCTGGACCAGTCGAAGAATACTGCGCCACAATCGAGAGAACGAACAAGCCTTCATCGCCATGGCACATTTGTATAGAGAAAAAGAGAAAAAAAATGTTGCGAAAAGTCAGGGACCTTGAACAGAGGGACTGGCTGGAGCCACAACAACAACAACAACAAATAATAATAATATGAAGATTTCATGGACATTTTATTAGTTCTTCAAAATTTATACTTTTGTAATTTCTTATGTCTGTCTTTAATCTCTTAATCCCATCATTTTCTTTGTAAGATGAGGAAGATATATGTCACCTCAAGACCCTATAATAATTGCCTTAACTACACAAATTGTTTGTAGAGCATGTGTGTTTAAACAGTATGAAAACTGGGCATCTTGAAAAAAGAACGAGATAACAGCGATGTTCAGGAAACAAGGGAGGTAACCTTGAACTGGCCGCCTGTGAGCCGGACGGAACAGAGCCATATCTTTTCTCCTTTTGCACACAAATAGGAGAGATATCGCTGAATTCTTTTTCTCAGCATGGAATATCCCTGAGAAGGAGAATGCGCTCTAAGGGTAGGCCTATAAACGACCCCCTTGGAGGCGTGCCGCCTTTTGCAGTTGAAGCCGAAGGGATGAAATAAGCCCCGGCATCCTGTAGTGCTCTCAGGCTTATTGGGAGGGAAAAAAAAAAAAAAAAAAAAATTCCCACCTAATAAATTTTGGTCAGTCAGGTTGTCTACTCTCAAACCCTATTTCCTGATAAAATGTTATCAATGACTATGCGTGCCCTAAAATTTCATTAGCAACTTTAATTTTAATGTTAACACCATCCTGTGATCTCATCCTGTCCCCACTTATTCTGTAATATTCTATTACTTTATAAAGTATGTAATCTCGGTGTCATGATGATAATGGTGATTGTGTTAAAAAGAAAAAGGGGGAAATGTAGGGAAAAAATAGGTTAGCCTGTTGCTGTGTTGTTATAGATAGA
>NW_022318763.1:0-7609 GCF_002776525.5 Piliocolobus tephrosceles
TCTATCTATAACAACACAGCAACAGGCTAACCTATTTTTTCCCTACATTTCCCCCTTTTTCTTTTTAACACAATCACCATTATCATCATGACACCGAGATTACATACTTTATAAAGTAATAGAATATTACAGAATAAGTGGGGACAGGATGAGATCACAGGATGGTGTTAACATTAAAATTAAAGTTGCTAATGAAATTTTAGGGCACGCATAGTCATTGATAACATTTTATCAGGAAATAGGGTTTGAGAGTAGACAACCTGACTGACCAAAATTTATTAGGTGGGAATTTTTTTTTTTTTTTTTTTTTCCCTCCCAATAAGCCTGAGAGCACTACAGGATGCCGGGGCTTATTTCATCCCTTCGGCTTCAACTGCAAAAGGCGGCACGCCTCCAAGGGGGTCGTTTATAGGCCTACCCTTAGAGCGCATTCTCCTTCTCAGGGATATTCCATGCTGAGAAAAAGAATTCAGCGATATCTCTCCTATTTGTGTGCAAAAGGAGAAAAGATATGGCTCTGTTCCGTCCGGCTCACAGGCGGCCAGTTCAAGGTTACCTCCCTTGTTTCCTGAACATCGCTGTTATCTCGTTCTTTTTTCAAGATGCCCAGTTTTCATACTGTTTAAACACACATGCTCTACAAACAATTTGTGTAGTTAAGGCAATTATTATAGGGTCTTGAGGTGACATATATCTTCCTCATCTTACAAAGAAAATGATGGGATTAAGAGATTAAAGACAGACATAAGAAATTACAAAAGTATAAATTTTGAAGAACTAATAAAATGTCCATGAAATCTTCATATTATTATTATTTGTTGTTGTTGTTGTTGTGGCTCCAGCCAGTCCCTCTGTTCAAGGTCCCTGACTTTTCGCAACATTTTTTTTCTCTTTTTCTCTATACAAATGTGCCATGGCGATGAAGGCTTGTTCGTTCTCTCGATTGTGGCGCAGTATTCTTCGACTGGTCCAGCACACTAAAAACAAACCGATTAAACAGAGACACATAATTCCAAAATTTACTACAGTAGAGTTTCCAATAGACTTAATCCAAGTCGTGGGGTTTAATCCATAAAGATTTTTTGTCACTTGATCTAACGCCTCAGCTCCAGGGACAATATTTAAATGACTTTGAGAGGCTTCAAAAATTTGTTCTTTTAATTTAGAAATGTCTAAAGTGAGATTATCTTCTCTTCCCTGTAAATGGCATCTAACCATGTCCCAGTGATGTTTAGACTCATTATAAATTTGGGGTGTAATACAAAAATCTGAAGTATTCCAGTCACACTGTAACTGGAAACGATGTTCCAAGCTCATGAGCCTATCTCCCATCCAAATGACAGTTTGTCTAAGATCATTAATTTGATTTGCCAATTTTTGATCGATACCAGATTGTGAATTCCACAACCTTGTGGTAAGTAACTATACTGATGGGATTGAGAGTAGGCACTTCTACCAACTAATTTTGGATAGCAGGCATTAAACATCCTGGTGCTTTCCCTAGACATATAGGAGGATAACGATACCCAATGGAAATATTTATCATCATTCCTTCTTCCTCCGGTTTGGCAGGGCAACGATCATCTGTGGGACCAGGTACCCACACACTATTATTAACATATACTTCAATAGGATTATCCATCCATGTCACTGCCCGAATTAAGGGCGGGAAAGGCACATAGGCCCAGTAGGTATAATTAGCTGCAGCTGCTCCTGCAGGCACGGGGAGACTTACCACCGTTGATACAACCACTAAAGCTGCAAGCAGCATTTTTTCTGAGGTTTGTGTCACCTTTGTGCTAGCTAGGCTTTTTCTAGCTAACAGTGTCAGCTTCTTTAACTGTGCCCAGGTTGGCAGCTCCTCCTTCTTGGTGCATGGTGACTTCATCTGTTCTTCTGATATCACCACTTGATTCATCCTGCGAGTCAATGGTGCTCGATTGTAGTGTTTCCGTCTCCGTGGAGGCGCTTTTCTTTGCATCTCCGATGGGTTCATTGTAGAACTTCAAATGTCTAGTGGGTATCCAAATAGGGAGCTGATTTTCTCCTGGTGAAACACAAGCAAAGCCTCTTCCCCAGGTTATCACCTTCCCTATTTCCCATGTCTTATTTTTGTTGTCTTTCCACCAAATCAGTTTTCTTTCATGTGGGCTGTTCTTTTTACCAGTAAGATGTTGTTCTGCAGAAGTAGTAGTCTGATTTCTATAAATGTTTAAAAAATTTAAAGTATAGAGTGCTAGATTAAGCTGCATCTGAGGAGAGGCACACTCCTTACTGTCTCCCCCTTCTTTTTGTTTAACTAACTGAGTTTTGAGTGTTCTATTAGTTCTTTCTACTATGGCCTGTCCTTGGGAATTATAAGGAATTCCTGTTGTATGTGTAATATTCCACTGATTTAAGAATTTTTGGAAAGCTTTACTATAATAACCTGGTCCATTGTCAGTTTTAATTTTTTCTGGGACTCCCATCACAGCAAAACAAGATAATAAATGTTTTTTAACATGGGAAGTACTTTCTCCTGTTTGGCATGTTGCCCATATGAAATGTGAATAAGTATCAACTGTTACATGAACATATGATAATTTTCCAAATGAAGGTACATGGGTAACATCCATTTGTCATAATGCATTGGGACACAGACCTCTGGGATTAACTCCTGCCTCTTGAGTGGGCAGGTGTAGCACTTGACACTGGGTACAATGTTGTACAATATTTTTTGCCTGTTTCTATGTGACATCAAATTTGTTTTTTAACCCTGCTGCATTTACATGAGTCAAAGCATGAAGTTCTTGTGCTTTTATGAATGCAGAGGATACCAGTAAGTCAGCTTGTTTATTTGCTTTAGTTAAAGGTCCTGGTAAATTAGTGTGTGCTCAAATATGAGTAATATAAAATGGGAAATTCCTCTTTCTTACAGTTTGTTGTAACAAATTGAATAGCTGGTTTAGCTGATCATCCATGCTATATTTAATTAGAGTTGTCTCAACATCCCTTGTAGCCTGTACTACATATGCAGAATCTGATATAATATTAACAGGTTGATCAAAATCTTCTAACACTGTAATGACTGCAACCAACTCTGCCCTTTGAGCTGATTGATATTGAGTTTTGATTACTCGTTCTTTTGGCCCTGTGTAAGCTGCTTTTCCATTGCTGGAACCATCAGTAAATACTGTCAGAGCATTTTCTAAAGGTTTATATCTGGTAATTTTAGGTAAAATCCAAGTAGTCAATTTTAAAAACTGGAAGATTTTTGTTTTTGGGTAATGATTATCAATAATTCCCACAAAATCAGCAAGGCCAATTTGCCATGCACCAGAATCGATAAAGGCTTGTTTAACTTGTTCCTTGGTTAAAGGAACAACTATTTTGTCTGGGTCATTACCACACAACTTTATTATTCGTAATCTTGTTTGACCAATTAATGTAGCTATTTGATCCAAGTATAATGTAAAAGTTTTAATTGTATTGTGTGGAAGGAATGACCACTCCACAAGATCAGTATTTTGAACAATGATGCCTGTTGGAGAATGTGCAGTGGCAAAAATCAAAAGTTGGAGTGGGGCCAAAGAATCTATTCTATTTATTTGTGCTGACTGAATTTTTTCTTCCACTAATTTAATTTCTTTTGTTGCCTCTGGAGTTAATATTCTTTTACTATTTAAGTCTGGGTCTCCTCTTAGGATTGAGAACAAATTTGACATGGCATAAGTAGGAATGCCTAGAGTTGGCCGAATCCAATTAATATCGCCTAACAATTTTTGAAAGTCATTTAATGTTTTTAATGTATCTTTTCTTATTTCTATTTTTTGTGGCTTAATTTTTCTATTTTCTATTTGCATCCCTAAATAATGAAAGGGAGCAGAGGTTTGGATCTTATCAAATGCTATTGTTAGTCCTGCGTTGGCAACCTCTGCTTGCAGAAATGTGTAACAGTCAATTAATTTGTCTCTTGTTTCTGCAGCACATAAAATGTCATCAATATAGTGAATGATATAACAATCTGAAAATTTGTCTCTAACTGGTTGAAGGACTTGACCTACGAAAGTTTGACAAATAGTTGGACTATTAAGCATTCCCTGTGGTAAAACTTTCCACTGAAACCTGGTGGCTGGTTCTTTATTATTTATGGCTGGTATAGTAAAAGCAAATTTTTTACAATCTTGCTCTGCCAGAGGAATGGTAAAAAAGCAATCCTTCAGATCAATTATAATTAAAGGCCAGTCTTTTGGGATCATGGCCGGGGAGGGCAAACCAGGTTGGAGAGGCCCCATGGGTTGAATTACAGCGTTTACGGCTCTTAAGTCCATTAACATACGCCATTTGCCTGATTTTTTCTGAATTACAAATACAGGAGAATTCCAGGGTGAGAATGAAGGCTCAATGTGTCCCTTTTTTAATTGTTCCTTTGTCAATAAGTGTAAAGCCTCCAGTTTTTGCTTTGGTAGCGGCCACTGATTTACCCATACCGGTTTTTCTGTTTTCCAAGTTAATGGAATGGGTTTAGGAGGCTCTACAGTGGCCGCCCCTAAAAAGGATACCCTATTCCTTTTCTTTCTTGATTTTTCTTAGTCTCAATTGGGACTTTAATGCCATTTTCATTTTTTCCTAATCCCTTTCCTGGTATATATCCCATTTTAGTCATGATTTTTTGACTTGTGGGGCTGTATAATGGAGCAGGCATAATGATTTTTGCACCCCATTGTTGTAACAAATCTCGACCCCATAGATTAACAGGAATTGAAGTAATCATTGGCTGAACAGTACTTTCTTGATTATCTGGCCCTAAACAATGTAAAATCATTGTACTTTCATACACTTCTGAAGCCGTGCCTACGCCGACAAGTCTCGTAACAGCCTTTTGTTTAGGCCAATTTTTTGGCCACTGATTTAAAGCAATGACAGAGATATCTGCTCCTGTGTTTACCAACCCTTCAAACTGTTTTCCTTGAATAATGGCCTTACACACAGGTCTGCTCTCAGAGACCAGACTTGCCCAATATGCAGCCTTTCCTGTTGGATCAGTGCTTCCGAACCCTCCTGTTTTTTTTATTTCACTGTTTCCAATTTTAATATAAGGTAGGAGTAATAATTGAGCGATTCTGTCTCCTGGACGGGCACTCCAAGGAATTGAGGAACTAATAACCAATTGAATTTCGCCTTCATAGTCTGAATCAACCACACCAGTATGAATTTGAACTCCTTTTAGATTTAAACTTGATCTTCCTAAGATTAGTCCTACAGTCCCCTCAGGCAATGGGCCGTATACCCCTGTGGGGATTTTTTGTGGAGGCTCCCCTGGAAGCAGAGAGACTGCTTTTAAAGTACATAGATCTACTGCTGCGCTGCCACTTGTGGCGGGGGATAATTGCTGTATTGTGATAACTGGCTTATTCCCTGAGACACTTGCGACAGTGGGGGTTGTTGTTCCTGAAAACCCTGAGGAACAAAGGGTTGAATTTGGAATGCCCCAGTTTGTTGCGGGGCCTGAGGCTGGCCCCTCCTCTCGTTTCCCGACAGTGGTTGCCCATTTTTATCAAATTTAGAACGACATTGATTACTCCAATGTTTTCCCCTTTTACATCTTGGACATAGGCCAGGTGGCCCTTTATCTGTTGTAGTAACTTGAGTAGTTACATTTTGTTTATTTGTGACTGGGCAATTCTTTTTTAGATGACCAATTTGACCACAATTATAACATTTTCCCCCAAATGTTTTCACTTGTCCTCCTAAAGCAACTCCTGTGATTGCCTGAGCCATAAGCATAGCTTTATGCATAGCTCCTCCAATTCCATCGCAGGCTTTAACGTACTCTGAGATTACATCTGATCCTGCGGGAACCTTTCCTTTTAATGGCTTAATGGCTGATTGACAATCCGGATTGGCGTTTTCATATGCCATTAACTCCACTATGACTTTACGGGCATTCTCATCGGTAATTGACTTTTGAGCAGCATCTTGAAGTCTTGCTACGAAATCTGGGTAGGGCTCTTTACAGCCTTGTCTTACTGTATTAAAGGAAGGGCAGGCAGTTCCTGGGTCTTGGATTTTTTCCCAGGCCCTGAGGCAGATAGCCCTGATTTGCTCAATGGCCTCATTTGGCATTATCGTTTGTTGGTCAACAGTGCTCCAATTTTGACCTATTCCTAATAGTTGATCTGCATCTATGTTAATTGGAGGATTGGCAGTCCTATTTCTTCGGGCCTGTACTTGTGCCCCATCAATCCACCAAGTCTTAAATTGTAAAAATTGAGAGGGTGAGAGTGAGGATTTTGCCAGAATCTCCCAATCATAAGGAATGAGTCTATATCCATGAGCAATGGAATCTAATAATGTTCTCATGTAAGGAGAGTTGGGTCCATACTGTTTTACTCCTTCTTTCATTTCTTTCAGCATTTTTATAGAAAAGGACTGATATCTGGCTTCAGCCACGGGAGGCTCTCCCTCTTGAGCCCCTTCTCTAGGTGGTCTTGCTTCTAATATTACTGGGAATTGCCACGCCTCAATATCTCCCTGTTTTCTTGCCTCATCAATAATTTTATGTATTGCACTACCCTGTGTACTGGGCGGTGCTGTAGGATTAAGTCTCATGGTGGGCGGCTGAGGATATGGCGCCCTGCCCTGTGGCACTGGAAATGTTCCTGGCTGTCCACACAGATTTTCTGGGGGCTGCCGATACTGCAGTTCAGCTGGCGGCCAGTATTGATAGGCTACTGGCTGCTGGATCTTACTTTCTACCTGCTGATATTGTGGATACTGTACTTGGATTGGCATTGCCATGACAGAGACTCTATCTTTCTCTATTTGATCTTCTTTTGGAGTTTGTACTTGTTTAACCTGCATTTGAGGTTCTAAGGTTGCAGGCATCTGAGCTGTTGTAAGAGGAGTTGGCCATCGTGGTTTAGACTCTGATGGCTCTGCTAATTTTGAATCCTTTTCCTCTAATTTTAACGTTTCAGGATATATTACCTCCTGTAATTGATTGTTGTCAACATTTTGCGTTGACCGAGCCATTACCGGCTCTGCTACACATTCACAGTGTGAATTTTCTTTTCCTTTCTGGGATTCTATCCCTGCCTCTTTTTCACAATCTACTGCACAGCTTTTAGGGACATCAGAAATTGAAACGCTATCTTCTTCTGTTTGCAATGGTTCTAAAGCTACTTTAATAATGACCCAATCATTCCATACTGTAAGTGGGATGATTTTACCTTCCCTACTTGCTTGTTTTAATTCTTTGCCAATTTTTTCCCAATCTTTTAGATCTAAAGTTCCCTGTTCTGGAAACCATGGACAAAACTGTTCTATTGTTTGAAAGAGCGTATTTAGATTTTTGGTAGACACTTTAACTCCCCCTCTTTTTAAGAGAATTTCTATAAAGCTGCGATAAGAGGCATATTTACTTTTAGTTTGCCCCATTGTTTCCCTAGGTTCTTCCGAGCGCACAAGCTTACCGCAAGGCTGACTGTAGAGTACTCGGGAGTCTCTCGTCGACTTGTCCTCAATGACCACGCTCCAGCGTACCTTCACCTTAGCAAAAAGCTCCCACGTTGGACGCCAGATGAAGGGGTGGCCTGCCCCTCCACACCTGTGGGTGCTTCTCGCTAGG
>NW_022318764.1:0-2522 GCF_002776525.5 Piliocolobus tephrosceles
AATGCAGGCTCCTTTTTGGTTCTATATGAACTTTAAAATATTTTTTTTCCAATTCTGTGAAGAAAGTAATTGGTAGCTTGATGGGGATGGCATTGCATCTGTAAATTACCTTGGGCAGTATGACCATTTTCATGATATTGATTCTTCCTATCCATGAGCATGGAATATTCTTCCATTTGTTTGTGTACTCTTTTATTTCTTTGAGCAGTGGTTTGTAGTTCTCCTTGAAGAGGTCCTTCACATCCCTTGTAAGTTGGATTCCTAGGTGTTTTATTCTCTTTGAAGCATTCATGATTTGGCTGTCTGTTTGTCTATTATTGGTGTATAGGAATGCTTGTAATTTTTGCATATTGATTTTGTATGCTGAGACTTTGCTGAAGTTGCTTATCAGCTTAAGGAGATTTTGGGCTGAGATGATGGGGTTTTCTAAATGTACAATCATGTCATCTGCAAACAGGGACATTTTGACTCCTCTTTCCCTAACTGAATACCCTTTATGTCTTTCTCTTGCCTGATTGCCTTGGCCAGAACTTCCAGCACTATGTTGAATAGGAGTGGTGAGAGAGGGCATCCCTGTCTTGTGCCAGTTTTCAAAGGGAATGCTTCCAGGTTTTGCTCATTCAGTATGATATTGGCTGTGGGTTTGTCATAAATAGCTCTTATTATTTTGAGATACGTTCCATCAATACCTAGTTTATTGAGAGTTTTTAGCATGAAGAGACTTTGCATTTTGTTGAAGGTCTTTTCTGCATCTATTGAGATAATCATGTGGTTTTTGTCTTTGATTCTGTTTATGTGATGGATTACATATATTGACTTGCGTATGTTGAACCAGCGTTGCATCCCAGGGTTGAAGCTGACTTGATAGTGGTGGATAAGCTTTTTGATGTGCTCCTGGATTCAGTTTGCCAGTATTTTATCGAGGATTTTCGCATCAATGTTCATCAGGGATATCGGTCTAAAGTTCTCTTTTTTTTTTGTTGTGTCTCTGCCAGGTTTTGGTATCAGAATGATGCTGGCCTCATAAAATGAGTTAGTTTTTCTATTGATTGGAATAGTTTTAGAAGGAATGGTACCAGCTCCTCTTTGTACGTCTGGTAGAATTTGGCTGTGAATCCATCTGGTCCTGGACTTTTTTTGGTTGGTAGGCTATTAATTATTGCCTCAATTTCAGAGCCTGTTATTAATCTATCAAGGGAGTCAACTTCTTCCTGGTTTAGTCTTGGGAGGGTGTATGTGTCCAGGAATTTATCCATTTCTTCTAGAGTTTCTAGTTTATTTGTATAGAGGTGTTTGTAGTATTGTCTGATGGTAGTTTGTATTTCTGTGGGATAAGTGGTGATATCCCCTTTATCATTTTTTATTGCATCTATTGGATTCTTCTCTCTTTTCTTCTTTATTAGTCTTGCTAGTGGTCTATCAATTTTGTTGATCTTTTCAAAAAACCAGCCCCTGGATTCACTGATTTTTTTGAAGGTTTTTTTTTTGTGTCTGTCTTCTTCAGTTCTGCTCTCATCTTAGTTATTTCTCGCCTTCTGCTAGCTTTTGAATTTGTTTCCTCTTGCTTCTCTAGTTCTTTTAATTGTGAAACATCTTTCCTGCTTTCTCTTGTGGGCATTTAGTGCTATAAATTTCTCTCTACACACTGCTTTAAATGTGTCCCAGAGAGTCTGGTACGTTGTGTCTTTGTTCTCATTGATTTCAAAGGACATCTTTATTTCTTCCTTCATTTCGTTATCTACCCAGTAGTCATTCAGGAGCAGGTTGTTCAGTTTCCATGTAGTTGTGCGGTTTTGAGTGAGATTCTTAATCCTGAGTTCTATTTGATTGCCCTGTGGTCTGAGAGACAGTTTGTTGTGATTTATATTTTTTTACATTTGCTGAGGAGTGTTTTACTTCCAACTATGTGGTCAATTTTGGAATAAGTGTGATGTGGTGCTGAGAAGAATGTATATTCTGTGGAGAGTTCTGTAGAAGTCTATTAGGTCCACTTGGTCCAGAACTGAGTTCAAGTCCTGGATATCCTTGTTAACCTTCTGTCTCGTTGATCTGTCTAATATTGACAGTGGGGTGTTAAAGCCTTCCATTATTATTGTGTGGAAATTTAAGTCTCTTTGTAAGTCTCTAAGGACTTGTTTATGAGTCTTGGTGCCTGTATTGGGTGCATACATATTTAGGATAGTTAACTTTTCTTGTTGAATTGATCCCTTTACCATTATGTAATGGTCTTCTTTGTCTCTTTTGATCTTTGTTGGTTTAAAGTCTGTTATATCAGAGACTAGGATTGCAACCCCTGCTTTGTTTTTTGTTTTCCGTTTGCTTGGTAGGTCTTCCTCCATCCCTTTATTTTGAGCCTATGTGTGTCTCTGCATGTGAAATGCTTCTCCTGAATACAGTACACTGATAGGTCTTGACTCTTTATCCAATTTGCCAGTCTGTGTCTTTTAACTGGGACATTTAGCCCTTTTACATTTAAGGTTAATATAGTTACATGTGAACTTGATCCTGTCATTATGATGTTA
>NW_022318765.1:0-2522 GCF_002776525.5 Piliocolobus tephrosceles
TAACATCATAATGACAGGATCAAGTTCACATGTAACTATATTAACCTTAAATGTAAAAGGGCTAAATGTCCCAGTTAAAAGACACAGACTGGCAAATTGGATAAAGAGTCAAGACCTATCAGTGTACTGTATTCAGGAGAAGCATTTCACATGCAGAGACACACATAGGCTCAAAATAAAGGGATGGAGGAAGACCTACCAAGCAAACGGAAAACAAAAAACAAAGCAGGGGTTGCAATCCTAGTCTCTGATATAACAGACTTTAAACCAACAAAGATCAAAAGAGACAAAGAAGACCATTACATAATGGTAAAGGGATCAATTCAACAAGAAAAGTTAACTATCCTAAATATGTATGCACCCAATACAGGCACCAAGACTCATAAACAAGTCCTTAGAGACTTACAAAGAGACTTAAATTTCCACACAATAATAATGGAAGGCTTTAACACCCCACTGTCAATATTAGACAGATCAACGAGACAGAAGGTTAACAAGGATATCCAGGACTTGAACTCAGTTCTGGACCAAGTGGACCTAATAGACTTCTACAGAACTCTCCACAGAATATACATTCTTCTCAGCACCACATCACACTTATTCCAAAATTGACCACATAGTTGGAAGTAAAACACTCCTCAGCAAATGTAAAAAAATATAAATCACAACAAACTGTCTCTCAGACCACAGGGCAATCAAATAGAACTCAGGATTAAGAATCTCACTCAAAACCGCACAACTACATGGAAACTGAACAACCTGCTCCTGAATGACTACTGGGTAGATAACGAAATGAAGGAAGAAATAAAGATGTCCTTTGAAATCAATGAGAACAAAGACACAACGTACCAGACTCTCTGGGACACATTTAAAGCAGTGTGTAGAGAGAAATTTATAGCACTAAATGCCCACAAGAGAAAGCAGGAAAGATGTTTCACAATTAAAAGAACTAGAGAAGCAAGAGGAAACAAATTCAAAAGCTAGCAGAAGGCGAGAAATAACTAAGATGAGAGCAGAACTGAAGAAGACAGACACAAAAAAAAAACCTTCAAAAAAATCAGTGAATCCAGGGGCTGGTTTTTTGAAAAGATCAACAAAATTGATAGACCACTAGCAAGACTAATAAAGAAGAAAAGAGAGAAGAATCCAATAGATGCAATAAAAAATGATAAAGGGGATATCACCACTTATCCCACAGAAATACAAACTACCATCAGACAATACTACAAACACCTCTATACAAATAAACTAGAAACTCTAGAAGAAATGGATAAATTCCTGGACACATACACCCTCCCAAGACTAAACCAGGAAGAAGTTGACTCCCTTGATAGATTAATAACAGGCTCTGAAATTGAGGCAATAATTAATAGCCTACCAACCAAAAAAAGTCCAGGACCAGATGGATTCACAGCCAAATTCTACCAGACGTACAAAGAGGAGCTGGTACCATTCCTTCTAAAACTATTCCAATCAATAGAAAAACTAACTCATTTTATGAGGCCAGCATCATTCTGATACCAAAACCTGGCAGAGACACAACAAAAAAAAAAGAGAACTTTAGACCGATATCCCTGATGAACATTGATGCGAAAATCCTCGATAAAATACTGGCAAACTGAATCCAGGAGCACATCAAAAAGCTTATCCACCACTATCAAGTCAGCTTCAACCCTGGGATGCAACGCTGGTTCAACATACGCAAGTCAATATATGTAATCCATCACATAAACAGAATCAAAGACAAAAACCACATGATTATCTCAATAGATGCAGAAAAGACCTTCAACAAAATGCAAAGTCTCTTCATGCTAAAAACTCTCAATAAACTAGGTATTGATGGAACGTATCTCAAAATAATAAGAGCTATTTATGACAAACCCACAGCCAATATCATACTGAATGAGCAAAACCTGGAAGCATTCCCTTTGAAAACTGGCACAAGACAGGGATGCCCTCTCTCACCACTCCTATTCAACATAGTGCTGGAAGTTCTGGCCAAGGCAATCAGGCAAGAGAAAGACATAAAGGGTATTCAGTTAGGGAAAGAGGAGTCAAAATGTCCCTGTTTGCAGATGACATGATTGTACATTTAGAAAACCCCATCATCTCAGCCCAAAATCTCCTTAAGCTGATAAGCAACTTCAGCAAAGTCTCAGCATACAAAATCAATATGCAAAAATTACAAGCATTCCTATACACCAATAATAGACAAACAGACAGCCAAATCATGAATGCTTCAAAGAGAATAAAACACCTAGGAATCCAACTTACAAGGGATGTGAAGGACCTCTTCAAGGAGAACTACAAACCACTGCTCAAAGAAATAAAAGAGTACACAAACAAATGGAAGAATATTCCATGCTCATGGATAGGAAGAATCAATATCATGAAAATGGTCATACTGCCCAAGGTAATTTACAGATGCAATGCCATCCCCATCAAGCTACCAATTACTTTCTTCACAGAATTGGAAAAAAAATATTTTAAAGTTCATATAGAACCAAAAAGGAGCCTGCATT
>NW_022318766.1:0-4699 GCF_002776525.5 Piliocolobus tephrosceles
ACCAAACACCGCATGTTCTCACTCATAGGTGGGAACTGAACAATGAGATCACTTGGACTCGGGAAGGGGAATATCACACACCAGGGCCTATCATGGGGAGGGGGGAGGGGGGAGGGATTGCATTGGGAGTTATACCTGATATAAATGATGAATTGATGGGTGCTGATGAGTTGATGGGTGCAGCACACCAACATGGCACAAGTATACATATGTAACAAACCTGCACGCTATGCACATGTACCCTAGAACTGAAAGTATAATAAAATATATATATTTCATTACTCCAGAAAGAAACCCCAAACTACTTAGCTCTCACTCACCACTTCCCCCATTACCCCCAGCCCCAGGCAACCACTAATCTATTAATACTTTCTGTCTCCATGGATTTCCCTTTTCTGAACATTTCATATAAATGGAATCACACAATATGTGGCCTTTTGTGTCTGGCTTCTTTCACTTAGTATATTTTCTAGGTTCGTCCATGTTGTAGCACGTATCAGAATTTCACCCTGTTTCATGGTTGAATAATTGTCCATTGGATGACTGGACCACATTTTGCTTATCCATTCATCAGATGATAGGCATTTGGGTTGTTTTCTTCTTCTTCTTCTTATTTTTTTGGCTACTGTGAATAATGCTTCTATGAACACTTGTGTACAAGTTTTTGTGTTGATGTGTATTTTTATGTCATATGGTAACTGTATGTTTAATCATTTGAGGAACTGCTAATTGAATATGATCTCTGTGTTTAAAGGTACATGAAACTATTGAGCGGATAAAATGTTAAATTCATTCCTGGCTTTTATAGCTGGTTTAGCCAAAGCATTTTTCTACCACCTCTTTGTCTATCCCTTCTGCCATTTTCAACGCTGGTTTCAGCCTTCTTAAACATCTGAGTATTGCTGACTCTGCCTGAATTTCTTCTTTCTTGAGGTGTGAGGATCAAGAGAGAACTTCCTCTTCACCCTCTAAAGGTTCATTGAAAAAGTGATTGAGAAAAAGCAGATTAATAGGGAAAAAAAAGCATGTAAATTTATTAACGTGCACAGAGTCTTACAAACTACAAGATCACAAAGAAAAGAAGATGGTTGACACTGACACCATCTTGAGGTTACAGAAAGAATAGGGGCTTGGATCCTGGTAAAACAGGTTATGGTATGGAGAGAAGGGGCCTGGCTAGTAAAGGTGTTCTTGTTATGCAGATAAAACCTCACAGGTAGCAGCCCTCAGAGAGATGAGATGGTGAGTATTTCTTTCAGACCTTTAGGTGCCAGACTCCCAGTTAATCTTTCCTAAATTTGGACAAGAGAAGGCTTTAGAGAAAGCTTGGCTGTGTCAATGCATATTTTCCCTAAAGATGCAAATCTCCCCCACAGAAGACAGCTTTTCAGCTATTCTTGTGTTTCCAGCCCTTCTGAATAGCCATCTTGAAATATGTCAAAGAAGTATATTTTGGGGAGAAACATTTTGGTTTCCTTCAGAGGGATGACAAAAAAGATCTGTCCATAAGCTATAGGCAAGGTCATTGGACACAGTAAGGCAACTGGTTTTATTATCTTGCCCAGGTAAAAAATGATCAGCAATGGATATCCAGCCATAACTGTTACCTCACTTATAGCACATTCATGGGGGAAGTCTCCATCGAATTCTGAATTGCAGTATTAAAACAGTACGCAAGTGCAATTTCTAGAGAGATTTCTCGCAGAATACGTGATACTTGCAAAATATGTATGAATAAATTACAAAATATCTGTAATATATATACATTGTCCTCTAGA
Organism: Piliocolobus tephrosceles; assembly: GCF_002776525.5. Taxonomy (NCBI): domain Eukaryota; kingdom Metazoa; phylum Chordata; class Mammalia; order Primates; family Cercopithecidae; genus Piliocolobus; species Piliocolobus tephrosceles. The sequence continues at coordinate 1,779 of NW_022318766.1, forward strand.
AAAGATGTCTACAGATCTTGGCATAACTTAAGTTCATTAGAGAGTTTTAGTTTGCTAATCTCATTTGTTTGCATAAAAAAAGGAAATTAATTATATGTTGAGTGTTAAGTGGGGGGGTTCAGGCCTATAAAGAAATTTGGCTAAGGGACTTCTCAACCTCAGCATTACTGACATTTTGGGCTAGATAATTTTTTGTTGCAGGGGATCGGGGGGGTGTCCTATATGTTGGAAGATTTTTAGCAGCATCCCTAGCCTCTACCCACTAGATGACTTTTTGTTTGTTTGTTTGAGATGGAGTTTCGCTCCTGTCACCCAGGGTGGAGTGCAATGGCACAGACTCGGCTCACTGCGGCCTCTACCTCCTGAGTTCAAGCGATTCTCCTGCCTCAGCCTCCCAAGTAGCAGAGATTACAGGCACCGACCACCATGCCAGGCTAATTTTTTTTTGTATTTTTAGTAGAGACGGGGTTTCGCCATGTCAGCCAGGCTGATCTCGAACTCCTGACCTCAGGTGATCCGCCTGCCTCGGCCTCCCAAAGTGCTGGGATTACAGGCATGAGCCACCGCGCCCGGCCTAGATGACATTTTTTATTGTCACTGGCCCACTAGATGCCACTGACAATAAAAAAATGTCTCCAGATATTGCCAATGTTTTGGAACTGTCTTCACAGAATTGACCAGAATTGCATGCCGGGTTCTGGGCAGAAATACAGTTAAAATTAAGCATTAATCAGGCTGCACTTTGGCCCACTTATTGCTAAAAGTCATGTAGCACTAGATACTGACCATTTGCATCCCCATTGTTCCTATAGGTAGGATTTCTGATATTAGGATCATAAGACTGTTTAAGAATTGATTTGTATCCCCATTATTCCTATAGATAGAATCTCTGACATGAGAATCATTAGGCATTTAAGGATTGCTTAATATGTTTTTCGGATCCCCAATTTTAGTGAAACAGCTGATGCCAACCTGTTTGAATACCTCCACAGGAACGGAATTGGCATGAGAACACAGCTTCATCTCCCTGTTCTATGACTTTGCTCTGCACTATTTATTTTTATTTTTATTTATTTATTTTTTTGAGACAGAGTCTTGCTCTGTTGCCCAGGCTGGAGTGTAGTGGTGCAATCTTGGCTCACTGCAACCTGTGCCCCCCGGGTTCAAGTGATTCTCTTGCCTCAGCCTCCCAAGTACCTGGGATTACAGGCACCTGCCACCGTGCCCAGCTAATTCTTGTATTTTTAGTAGAGACGGAATTTCGCCAAGTTGGCCGGGCTGGTGCACTCTTTGAGCAATCAACAGTCTCCATACTTTGTTCCACTACACAACCCTAAATTTCCAAGCCCTGCAAACTCCTTGAGGAGATGGATTTGAGGTTTCCTCCTGTCTCCTTTATCAGTAGCCCTATGATCAAACCTCTTGCTCTGCTGCAACCTGGTGTCCGAGCATATTGACTTGCTGTGTGCACCAGGCAACGGACCTATTATGGTTATAGTTTCTCCTGGTGGGCAAAATGGTTTCCAGTTGAGAACCACTGGGCTAAGGGTTTCCTAATCTGAAGTGACAATTTTTACAGTGTCTTTCTACCTAAGCCAGAGGGGAGGACTGCCTCTGGGATGACCAGAGTCTGAACGGGAATAATCTACAGGAGTGGATTGATGGCAAGGGGAGAGCAGTAGACAGGCCCAGTGGGTTTGATAGAACCAAGTGAATCAGGGGGCCAAGTCAGTTTTCCTATTTGTCTAACTCTCTCAGCTTAATGTCAAATATAAGTCATATGCCAGAGGATTCAAGGATGACATAGTAAATAACACTGACATGTCCCATCTTTATTCTCCTTTCTCTTGGCGGGTTAATCATGTGTGTCTAAATCCTAGCCTTTTGTGGCTGAATCCTTGAGCAGAGTTCTTGGGCAGAATCCCTTCCTTAAGGCTGAAGTGGCTGGCTGTGTGCACTGTCACGTGTGAGAAAATACATGTAAGAGTGGGCGTGCAGGTGTGGGTGTGGAACGAAGCTTGTATGGAAGCCTCTGGGACCAGAGGAACTTTTAGTTGACTCACTGAAGTGAGCTGCAGAGAGGTTATGTGACACCCAAAGTTGCACAGCTGGCATGCCTCAGAAACAGGATGCTGTTTTTAGAGTACAAGTTCTTCACTGCCAGGCTGTACTGCTTACCTGGATGCTCCCTCGCTGGTCTTCATGGAAATATACTAATAGGGTTATCATTTTGTGAAACAATGCAACCCTCTTTTCCCAGACTGCACCACTGGCACATTCTGGCCGTCATTCCTAAGCGTGGCTCTATCAGGCTGGTGACCTCCCATTGTGTGATTTTACCACTCTCTTCTTATTGATATACTCAGGTTGCCCAAAAGGAACCCTTGGCAGCCATTATGAAACATTTCAAAAGCTACTCTCCTTCATCTGTCAGCTGCAGAAGATTCTTTCAGAGATCGAGAGCAGGAAGGTTCAACTTGGGAACTGCCTCATTCCCAATCCAGTTCTCCTATTGGCTGGCCCTTTCCCAACATATGTATTTTTAACTTTCAGATTTTAAATTGTGACATATAACACACATACATGAAGGTCCCTAAAACATAAATGTATAATTTGATGACTCTTTAAAAAGCAAAGCCCTGTGTAATCACCAATCAGGTTAAGAAATAAGATGTCATAGCCACAGAACCCCTTCCATCTACTTTCCAATCACATGACCTCCTTTCCTTTTAAAAGTAACCACTCACCTGGCCTTTATGGTTACCATGTCTTTGCTTTGCTTTATAGTTTTACCATGAATACGTGCATCACTACCCAACATTGTTTAGTTTTGCTTGTTTTTGAATTTTATTTTAAAAAGGACCTATTGTATGGTCTTTTTTTTTTTTTTTTTTTTTTTTTTTTTTTTTTTTTTTTTTTTT
>NW_022318767.1:0-5780 GCF_002776525.5 Piliocolobus tephrosceles
AGCAAGGACAAGATTGGGGGTAGAGTCACAGATTAACAGCATCTCAAATATAGAGCCGAATGGAGTCTCTTAAACTTACTTCTATCTATAATAACACAGCAACAGGCTAACCTATTTTTTCCCTACATCTCCCCCTTTTCTCTTTAACACAATCACCATTATCATCATGACACCGAGATTACATACTTTATAAAGTAATAGAATATTACAGAATAAGTGGGGACAGGATGGTGTTAACATTAAAATTAAAGTTGCTAATGAAATTTTAGGGCACGCATAGTCATTGATAACATTTTATCAGGAAATAGGGTTTGAGAGCAGACAACCTGACTGGCCAAAATTTATTAGGTGGGAATTTCTTCCTCCTAATAAGCCTGAGAGCACTACAGGATGCCGGGGCTTATTTCATCTCTTCGGCTTCAACTGTAAAAGGCGGCACGCCTCCTAGGGGGTCGTTTATAGGCCTACCCTTAGAGCGCATTCTCCTTCTCAGGGATATTCCATGCTGAGAAAAAGAATTCAGCGATATCTCTCCTATTTGTGTGCAAAAGGAGAAAAGATATGGCTCTGTCCGTCCGGCTCACCGGCGGCCAGTTCAAGGTTACCTCCCTTGTTTCCTGAACATCGCTGTTATCTCGTTCTTTTTTCAAGATGCCCAGTTTTCATACTGTTTAAACACACATGCTCTACAAACAATTTGTGTAGTTAAGGCAATTATTATAGGGTCTTGAGGTGACATATATCTTCCTCATCTTACAAAGAAAATAATGGGATTAAAAGATTAAAGACAGACATAAGAAATTACAAAAGTATAAATTTTGAAGAACTAATAAAATGTCCATGAAATCTTCATATTATTATTATTTGTTGTTGTTGTTGTTGTTGTTGTGGCTCCAGCCAGTCCCTCTGTTCAAGGTCTCTGACTTTTTGCAACATTTTCTTTTTTTTTTCTCTTTTCCTCTATACAAATGTGCCATGGCGATGAAGGCTTGTTCGTTCTCTCGATTGTGGCGCAGTATTCTTCGACTGGTCCAGCACACTAAAAACAAACCGATTAAACAGAGACACATAATTCCAAAATTTACTATAGTAGAGTTTTCAATAGACTTAATCCAAGTCGTGGGGTTTAATCCATAAAGATTTTTTGCCACTTGATCTAACGCCTCAGCTCCAGGGACAATATTTAAATGACTTTGAGAGGCTTCAAAAATTTGTTCTTTTAATTTAGAAATGTCTAAAGTGAGATTATCTTCTCTTCCCTGTAAATGGCGTTTTACCATGTCCCAGTGATGTTTAGACTCATTATAAATTTGGGGTGTAATACAAAAATCTGAAGTATTCCAGTCACACTGTAACTGGAAACGATGTTCCAAGCTCATGAGCCTATCTCCCATCCAAATGACAGTTTGTTTAAGATCATTAATTTGATTTGCCAATTTTTGATCGATACCAGATTGTGAATTCCACAACCTTGTGGTAAGTAAATATACTGATGGGATTGAGAGTAGGCACTTCTACCAACTAATTTTGGATAGCAGGCATTAAACATCCTGGTGCTTTCCCTAGACATATAGGAGGATAACGATACCCAGTGGAAATATTTATCATCATTCCTTCTTCCTCCGGTTTGGCAGGGCAACGATCATCTGTGGGACCAGGTACCCACACACTATTATTAACATATACTTCAATAGGATTATCCATCCATGTCACTGCCCGAATTAAGGGCGGGAAAGGCACATAGGCCCAGTAGGTATAATTAGCTGCAGCTGCTCCTGCAGGCACGGGGAGACTTACCACCGTTGATACAACCACTAAAGCTGCAAGCAGCATTTTTTCTGAGGTTTGTGTCACCTTTGTGCTAGCTAGGCTTTTTCTAGCTAACAGTGTCAGCTTCTTTAACTGTGCCCAGGTTGGCAGCTCCTCCTTCTTGGTGCATGGTGACTTCATCTGTTCCTCTGATATCACCACTTGATTCATCCTGCGAGTCAATGGTGCTCGATTGCAGTGTTTCCGTCTCCGTGGAGGCGCTTTTCTTTGCATCTCCGATGGGTTCATTGTAGAACTTCAAATGTCTAGTGGGTATCCAAATAGGGAGCTGATTTTCTCCTGGTGAAACACAAGCAAAGCCTCTTCCCCAGGTTATTACCTTCCCTATTTCCCATGTCTTATTTTTGTTGTCTTTCCACCAAATCAGTTTTCCTTCATGTGGGCTGTTCTTTTTACCAGTAAGATGTTGTTCTGCAGAAGTAGTAGTCTGATTTCTATAAATGTTTAAAAAATTTAAAGTATAGAGTGCTAGATTAAGCTGCATCTGAGGAGAGGCACACTCCTTACTGTCTCCCCCTTCTTTTTGTTTAACTAACTGAGTTTTGAGTGTTCTATTAGTTCTTTCTATTATGGCCTGTCCTTGGGAATTATAAGGAATTCCTGTTGTATGTGTAATACTCCACTGATTTAAGAATTTTTGGAAAGCTTTACTACAATAACCTGGTCCATTGTCAGTTTTAATTTTTTCTGGGACTCTCATCACAGCAAAACAAGATAATAAATGTTTTTTAACATGGGAAGTACTTTCTCCTGTTTGGCATGTTGCCCATATGAAATGTGAATAAGTATCAACTGTTACATGAACATATGATAATTTTCCAAATGAAGGTACATGGGTAACATCCATTTGCCATAATGCATTGGGACACAGACCTCTGGGATTAACTCCTGCCTCTTGAGTGGGCAGGTGTAGCACTTGACACTGGGTACAATGTTGTACAATATTTTTTGCCTGTTTCCATGTGACATCAAATTTGTTTTTTAACCCTGCTGCATTTACATGAGTCAAAGCATGAAGTTTTTGTGTTTTTATGAATGCAGAGGATACCAGTAAGTCAGCTTGTTTATTTGCTTCAGTTAAAGGTCCTGGTAAATTAGTGTGTGCTCGAATATGAGTAATATAAAATGGGAAATTCCTCTTTCTTACAGTTTGTTGTAACAAATTGAATAGCTGGTTTAGCTGATCATCCATGCTATATTTAATTAGAGCTGTCTCAACATCCCTTGTAGCCTGTACTACATATGCAGAATCTGATATAATATTAACAGGTTGATTAAAATCTTCTAACACTGTAATGACTGCAACCAACTCTGCCCTTTGAGCTGATTGATATTGAGTTTTGATTACTCGCTCTTTTGGCCCTGTGTAAGCTGCTTTTCCATTGCTGGAACCATCAGTAAATATTGTCAGAGCATTTTCTAAAGGTTTATATCTGGTAATTTTAGGTAAAATCCAAGTAGTCAATTTTAAAAACTGGAAGATTTTTGTTTTGGGGTAATGATTATCAATAATTCCCACAAAATCAGCAAGGCCAATTTGCCATGCACTAGAATCGATAAAGGCTTGTTTAACTTGTTCCTTGGTTAAAGGAACAACTATTTTGTCTGGGTCCTTACCACACAACTTTATTATTCGTAATCTTGTTTGACCAATTAATGTAGCTATTTGATCCAAGTACAATGTAAAAGTTTTAATTGTACTGTGTGGAAGGAATGACCACTCCACAAGATCAGTATTTTGAACAATGATGCCTGTTGGAGAATGTGCAGTGGCAAAAATCAAAAGTTGGAGTGGGGCCAAAGAATCTATTCTGTTTATTTGTGCTGACTGAATTTTTTCTTCTACTAATTTAATTTCTTTTGTTGCCTCTGGAGTCAATGTTCTTTTACTATTTAAGTCTGGGTCTCCTCTTAGGATTGAGAACAAATTTGACATGGCATAAGTAGGAATGCCTAGAGTTGGCCGAATCCAATTAATATCGCCTAACAATTTTTGAAAGTCATTTAATGTTTTTAATGTATCTTTTCTTATTTCTATTTTTTGTGGCTTAATTTTTCTATTTTCTATTTGCATCCCTAAATAATGAAAGGGAGCAGAGGTTTGGATCTTATCAAATGCTATTGTTAGTCCAGCGTTGGCAACCTCTGCTTGCAGAAATGTGTAACAGTCAATTAATTTGTCTCTTGTTTCTGCAGCACATAAAATGTCATCAATATAGTGAATGATATAACAATCTGAAAATTTGTCTCTAACTGGTTGAAGGACTTGACCTACGAAAGTTTGACAAATAGTTGGACTATTAAGCATTCCCTGTGGTAAAACTTTCCACTGAAACCTGGTGGCTGGTTCTTTATTATTTATGGCTGGTATAGTAAAAGCAAATTTTTCACAATCTTGCTCTGCCAGAGGAATGGTAAAAAAGCAATCCTTCAGATCAATTATAATTAAAGGCCAGTCTTTTGGGATCATGGCCGGGGAGGGCAATCCAGGTTGGAGAGGCCCCATGGGTTGAATTACAGCGTTTACGGCTCTTAAGTCCATTAACATACGCCATTTGCCTGATTTTTTCTGAATTACAAATACAGGAGAATTCCAGGGTGAGAATGAAGATTTTGCCAGAATCTCCCAATCATAAGGAATGAGTCTATATCCATGAGCAATGGAATCTAATAATGTTCTCATGTAAGGAGAGTTGGGTCCATACTGTTTTACTCCTTCTTTCATTTCTTTCAGCATTTTTATAGAAAAGGACTGATATCTGGCTTCAGCCACGGGAGGCTCTCCCTCTTGAGCCCCTTCTCTAGGTGGTCTTGCTTCTAATATTACTGGGAATTGCCACGCCTCAATATCTCCCTGTTTTCTTGCCTCATCAATAATTTTATGTATTGCACTACCCTGTGTACTGGGCGGTGCTGTAGGATTAAGTCTCATGGTGGGCGGCTGAGGATATGGCGCCCTGCCCTGTGGCACTGGAAATGTTCCTGGCTGTCCACACAGATTTTCTGGGGGCTGCCGATACTGCAGTTCAGCTGGCGGCCCATATTGATAGGCTACTGGCTGCTGGATCTTACTTTCTACCTGCTGATATTGTGGATACTGTACTTGGATTGGCATTGCCATGGCAGAGACTCTATCTTTCTCTATTTGATCTTCTTTTGGAGTTTGTACTTGTTTAACCTGCATTTGAGGTTCTAAGGTTGCAGGCATCTGAGCTGTTGTAAGAGGTGTTGGCCATCGTGGTTTAGACTCTGATGGCTCTGCTAATTTTGAATCCTTTTCCTCTAATTTTAACGTTTCAGGATATATTACCTCCTGTAATTGATTGTTGTCAACATTTTGCGTTGACCGAGCCATTACCGGCTCTGCTACACATTCACAGTGTGAACTTTCTTTTCCTTTCCGGGATTCTATCCCTGCCTCTTTTTCACAATCTACTGCACAGCTTTTAGGGACATCAGAAACTGGAACACTATCTTCTTCTGTTTGCAATGGTTCTAAAGCTACTTTAATAATGACCCAATCATTCCATACTGTAAGTGGGATGATTTTACCTTCCCTACTTGCTTGTTTTAATTCTTTGCCAATTTTTTCCCAATCTTTTAGATCTAAAGTTCCCTGTTCTGGAAACCATGGACAAAACTGTTCTATTGTTTGAAAGAGCGTATTTAGATTTTTGGTAGACACTTTAACTCCTCCTCTTTTTAAGAGAATTTTTATAAAGCTGCGATAAGAGGCATATTTACTTTTAGTTTGCCCCATTGTTTCCCTAGGTTCTTCCGAGCGCACAAGCTTACCGCAAGGCTGACTGTAGAGTACTCGGGAGTCTCTCGTCGACTTGTCCTCAATGACCACGCTCCAGCGTGCCTTCACCTTAGCAAAAAGCTCCCACGTTGGACGCCAGATGAAGGGGTGGCCTGCCCCTCCACACCTGTGGGTGCTTCTCGCTAGG
>NW_022318768.1:0-5780 GCF_002776525.5 Piliocolobus tephrosceles
CCTAGCGAGAAGCACCCACAGGTGTGGAGGGGCAGGCCACCCCTTCATCTGGCGTCCAACGTGGGAGCTTTTTGCTAAGGTGAAGGCACGCTGGAGCGTGGTCATTGAGGACAAGTCGACGAGAGACTCCCGAGTACTCTACAGTCAGCCTTGCGGTAAGCTTGTGCGCTCGGAAGAACCTAGGGAAACAATGGGGCAAACTAAAAGTAAATATGCCTCTTATCGCAGCTTTATAAAAATTCTCTTAAAAAGAGGAGGAGTTAAAGTGTCTACCAAAAATCTAAATACGCTCTTTCAAACAATAGAACAGTTTTGTCCATGGTTTCCAGAACAGGGAACTTTAGATCTAAAAGATTGGGAAAAAATTGGCAAAGAATTAAAACAAGCAAGTAGGGAAGGTAAAATCATCCCACTTACAGTATGGAATGATTGGGTCATTATTAAAGTAGCTTTAGAACCATTGCAAACAGAAGAAGATAGTGTTCCAGTTTCTGATGTCCCTAAAAGCTGTGCAGTAGATTGTGAAAAAGAGGCAGGGATAGAATCCCGGAAAGGAAAAGAAAGTTCACACTGTGAATGTGTAGCAGAGCCGGTAATGGCTCGGTCAACGCAAAATGTTGACAACAATCAATTACAGGAGGTAATATATCCTGAAACGTTAAAATTAGAGGAAAAGGATTCAAAATTAGCAGAGCCATCAGAGTCTAAACCACGATGGCCAACACCTCTTACAACAGCTCAGATGCCTGCAACCTTAGAACCTCAAATGCAGGTTAAACAAGTACAAACTCCAAAAGAAGATCAAATAGAGAAAGATAGAGTCTCTGCCATGGCAATGCCAATCCAAGTACAGTATCCACAATATCAGCAGGTAGAAAGTAAGATCCAGCAGCCAGTAGCCTATCAATATGGGCCGCCAGCTGAACTGCAGTATCGGCAGCCCCCAGAAAATCTGTGTGGACAGCCAGGAACATTTCCAGTGCCACAGGGCAGGGCGCCATATCCTCAGCCGCCCACCATGAGACTTAATCCTACAGCACCGCCCAGTACACAGGGTAGTGCAATACATAAAATTATTGATGAGGCAAGAAAACAGGGAGATATTGAGGCGTGGCAATTCCCAGTAATATTAGAAGCAAGACCACCTAGAGAAGGGGCTCAAGAGGGAGAGCCTCCCGTGGCTGAAGCCAGATATCAGTCCTTTTCTATAAAAATGCTGAAAGAAATGAAAGAAGGAGTAAAACAGTATGGACCCAACTCTCCTTACATGAGAACATTATTAGATTCCATTGCTCATGGATATAGACTCATTCCTTATGATTGGGAGATTCTGGCAAAATCTTCATTCTCACCCTGGAATTCTCCTGTATTTGTAATTCAGAAAAAATCAGGCAAATGGCGTATGTTAATGGACTTAAGAGCCGTAAACGCTGTAATTCAACCCATGGGGCCTCTCCAACCTGGATTGCCCTCCCCGGCCATGATCCCAAAAGACTGGCCTTTAATTATAATTGATCTGAAGGATTGCTTTTTTACCATTCCTCTGGCAGAGCAAGATTGTGAAAAATTTGCTTTTACTATACCAGCCATAAATAATAAAGAACCAGCCACCAGGTTTCAGTGGAAAGTTTTACCACAGGGAATGCTTAATAGTCCAACTATTTGTCAAACTTTCGTAGGTCAAGTCCTTCAACCAGTTAGAGACAAATTTTCAGATTGTTATATCATTCACTATATTGATGACATTTTATGTGCTGCAGAAACAAGAGACAAATTAATTGACTGTTACACATTTCTGCAAGCAGAGGTTGCCAACGCTGGACTAACAATAGCATTTGATAAGATCCAAACCTCTGCTCCCTTTCATTATTTAGGGATGCAAATAGAAAATAGAAAAATTAAGCCACAAAAAATAGAAATAAGAAAAGATACATTAAAAACATTAAATGACTTTCAAAAATTGTTAGGCGATATTAATTGGATTCGGCCAACTCTAGGCATTCCTACTTATGCCATGTCAAATTTGTTCTCAATCCTAAGAGGAGACCCAGACTTAAATAGTAAAAGAACATTGACTCCAGAGGCAACAAAAGAAATTAAATTAGTAGAAGAAAAAATTCAGTCAGCACAAATAAACAGAATAGATTCTTTGGCCCCACTCCAACTTTTGATTTTTGCCACTGCACATTCTCCAACAGGCATCATTGTTCAAAATACTGATCTTGTGGAGTGGTCATTCCTTCCACACAGTACAATTAAAACTTTTACATTGTACTTGGATCAAATAGCTACATTAATTGGTCAAACAAGATTACGAATAATAAAGTTGTGTGGTAAGGACCCAGACAAAATAGTTGTTCCTTTAACCAAGGAACAAGTTAAACAAGCCTTTATCGATTCTAGTGCATGGCAAATTGGCCTTGCTGATTTTGTGGGAATTATTGATAATCATTACCCCAAAACAAAAATCTTCCAGTTTTTAAAATTGACTACTTGGATTTTACCTAAAATTACCAGATATAAACCTTTAGAAAATGCTCTGACAATATTTACTGATGGTTCCAGCAATGGAAAAGCAGCTTACACAGGGCCAAAAGAGCGAGTAATCAAAACTCAATATCAATCAGCTCAAAGGGCAGAGTTGGTTGCAGTCATTACAGTGTTAGAAGATTTTAATCAACCTGTTAATATTATATCAGATTCTGCATATGTAGTACAGGCTACAAGGGATGTTGAGACAGCTCTAATTAAATATAGCATGGATGATCAGCTAAACCAGCTATTCAATTTGTTACAACAAACTGTAAGAAAGAGGAATTTCCCATTTTATATTACTCATATTCGAGCACACACTAATTTACCAGGACCTTTAACTGAAGCAAATAAACAAGCTGACTTACTGGTATCCTCTGCATTCATAAAAACACAAAAACTTCATGCTTTGACTCATGTAAATGCAGCAGGGTTAAAAAACAAATTTGATGTCACATGGAAACAGGCAAAAAATATTGTACAACATTGTACCCAGTGTCAAGTGCTACACCTGCCCACTCAAGAGGCAGGAGTTAATCCCAGAGGTCTGTGTCCCAATGCATTATGGCAAATGGATGTTACCCATGTACCTTCATTTGGAAAATTATCATATGTTCATGTAACAGTTGATACTTATTCACATTTCATATGGGCAACATGCCAAACAGGAGAAAGTACTTCCCATGTTAAAAAACATTTATTATCTTGTTTTGCTGTGATGAGAGTCCCAGAAAAAATTAAAACTGACAATGGACCAGGTTATTGTAGTAAAGCTTTCCAAAAATTCTTAAATCAGTGGAGTATTACACATACAACAGGAATTCCTTATAATTCCCAAGGACAGGCCATAATAGAAAGAACTAATAGAACACTCAAAACTCAGTTAGTTAAACAAAAAGAAGGGGGAGACAGTAAGGAGTGTGCCTCTCCTCAGATGCAGCTTAATCTAGCACTCTATACTTTAAATTTTTTAAACATTTATAGAAATCAGACTACTACTTCTGCAGAACAACATCTTACTGGTAAAAAGAACAGCCCACATGAAGGAAAACTGATTTGGTGGAAAGACAACAAAAATAAGACATGGGAAATAGGGAAGGTAATAACCTGGGGAAGAGGCTTTGCTTGTGTTTCACCAGGAGAAAATCAGCTCCCTATTTGGATACCCACTAGACATTTGAAGTTCTACAATGAACCCATCGGAGATGCAAAGAAAAGCGCCTCCACGGAGACGGAAACACTGCAATCGAGCACCATTGACTCGCAGGATGAATCAAGTGGTGATATCAGAGGAACAGATGAAGTCACCATGCACCAAGAAGGAGGAGCTGCCAACCTGGGCACAGTTAAAGAAGCTGACACTGTTAGCTAGAAAAAGCCTAGCTAGCACAAAGGTGACACAAACCTCAGAAAAAATGCTGCTTGCAGCTTTAGTGGTTGTATCAACGGTGGTAAGTCTCCCCGTGCCTGCAGGAGCAGCTGCAGCTAATTATACCTACTGGGCCTATGTGCCTTTCCCGCCCTTAATTCGGGCAGTGACATGGATGGATAATCCTATTGAAGTATATGTTAATAATAGTGTGTGGGTACCTGGTCCCACAGATGATCGTTGCCCTGCCAAACCGGAGGAAGAAGGAATGATGATAAATATTTCCACTGGGTATCGTTATCCTCCTATATGTCTAGGGAAAGCACCAGGATGTTTAATGCCTGCTATCCAAAATTAGTTGGTAGAAGTGCCTACTCTCAATCCCATCAGTATATTTACTTACCACAAGGTTGTGGAATTCACAATCTGGTATCGATCAAAAATTGGCAAATCAAATTAATGATCTTAAACAAACTGTCATTTGGATGGGAGATAGGCTCATGAGCTTGGAACATCGTTTCCAGTTACAGTGTGACTGGAATACTTCAGATTTTTGTATTACACCCCAAATTTATAATGAGTCTAAACATCACTGGGACATGGTAAAACGCCATTTACAGGGAAGAGAAGATAATCTCACTTTAGACATTTCTAAATTAAAAGAACAAATTTTTGAAGCCTCTCAAAGTCATTTAAATATTGTCCCTGGAGCTGAGGCGTTAGATCAAGTGGCAAAAAATCTTTATGGATTAAACCCCACGACTTGGATTAAGTCTATTGAAAACTCTACTATAGTAAATTTTGGAATTATGTGTCTCTGTTTAATCGGTTTGTTTTTAGTGTGCTGGACCAGTCGAAGAATACTGCGCCACAATCGAGAGAACGAACAAGCCTTCATCGCCATGGCACATTTGTATAGAGGAAAAGAGAAAAAAAAAAGAAAATGTTGCAAAAAGTCAGAGACCTTGAACAGAGGGACTGGCTGGAGCCACAACAACAACAACAACAACAACAAATAATAATAATATGAAGATTTCATGGACATTTTATTAGTTCTTCAAAATTTATACTTTTGTAATTTCTTATGTCTGTCTTTAATCTTTTAATCCCATTATTTTCTTTGTAAGATGAGGAAGATATATGTCACCTCAAGACCCTATAATAATTGCCTTAACTACACAAATTGTTTGTAGAGCATGTGTGTTTAAACAGTATGAAAACTGGGCATCTTGAAAAAAGAACGAGATAACAGCGATGTTCAGGAAACAAGGGAGGTAACCTTGAACTGGCCGCCGGTGAGCCGGACGGACAGAGCCATATCTTTTCTCCTTTTGCACACAAATAGGAGAGATATCGCTGAATTCTTTTTCTCAGCATGGAATATCCCTGAGAAGGAGAATGCGCTCTAAGGGTAGGCCTATAAACGACCCCCTAGGAGGCGTGCCGCCTTTTACAGTTGAAGCCGAAGAGATGAAATAAGCCCCGGCATCCTGTAGTGCTCTCAGGCTTATTAGGAGGAAGAAATTCCCACCTAATAAATTTTGGCCAGTCAGGTTGTCTGCTCTCAAACCCTATTTCCTGATAAAATGTTATCAATGACTATGCGTGCCCTAAAATTTCATTAGCAACTTTAATTTTAATGTTAACACCATCCTGTCCCCACTTATTCTGTAATATTCTATTACTTTATAAAGTATGTAATCTCGGTGTCATGATGATAATGGTGATTGTGTTAAAGAGAAAAGGGGGAGATGTAGGGAAAAAATAGGTTAGCCTGTTGCTGTGTTATTATAGATAGAAGTAAGTTTAAGAGACTCCATTCGGCTCTATATTTGAGATGCTGTTAATCTGTGACTCTACCCCCAATCTTGTCCTTGCT